>NW_027488714.1:0-300000 GCF_050948215.1 Halictus rubicundus | reverse complement strand
GGATAGGATAGAGGATAGGATAGAGGATAGGATAGGATAGAGGATAGGATAGAGGATAGGATAGGATAGAGGATATGATAGAGGATAGGATAGTGGATTGGATAGGATAGAGGATATTATAGGATAGAGGATATGATACGATAGCGGATAGGATATAATGGAGTATAGGATAGTAATGAGGATAGGATAGCATTGAGGATAGGATAGGATAGAGGATAGGATAGCGTTGAGGATAGGATAGGATAGAGGATAGGATAGGATAGAGGATAGGTTAGGATAGAGAATAGGATAGGATAGAGGATAGGATAGGAAAGAGGATAGGATAGGATAGAGGATAGGTTAGGATAGAGGATAGGATAGGATAGAGGATCCCGGGCGGAGAGGGCGACCGCTGCGCTCGGTCGCCTTCTCCCGAATCTCGGGGGACCCTGTGGACGGGTGCGTCGTCTGTTCGCGGTGGTGGTGCGAGTTTTGGTCCTGTACGGAGCCCCTGTGTGGGCGCGCGATGTCTTGGCTAGGGGGCGCAGTGGCGGCACACGGTCGCTGCTGCGTCGCATCGAGCGCAGGCTGGCCATAGGCATCGTGCGGGGGTACCGCACCATTTCATACGCGACGGCGATGGTGATGTCGGGGCTGATCCCCCTCGAGCTGGAGGCCCGCGTGTTGGCGGATGTGCATACGCACTCCAGGGAACTCCGGCTCCGGGGGGTGGCCCCGGATCAGGCGCGGCTCATGGTGGATGAGCTCAGGCGACATGCTCGGCGGCACGCAGCCCGGGAGTGGCGCGATAGCCTTCCCGGGACGAGGGAGGGCGAGAGGCGGGCCGTTCGGGCCATCCTCCCGGTGTTCGATCAATGGAACAGGGGATGGATGGGGCATAGGGTCTCCTACCGTGTGACGCAGGTGATGAGCGGGCACGGGTGCTTCGGCGACTACCTGTGTCGCATCGGGAGGGAGACCGAGGAGGCGTGTCACCACTGCGGCGAGCCGCGGGACACGGCGCAACACACTCTGGAGGAGTGTCCGGCATGGGGGGGAGAGCGCCGTGCCCTGCGGCGCGCGGTGGGCCACGACCTCTCGCTCCCGGCTGTCGTCGCTGCGGCAGCCGGTGGCGAGGAGGCGTGGAGGGGGTTCGCTTCCTTCTGCGAGCGGGTTATGCTGCGGAAGGAGGCTGCGGAACGGGATCGGGAGCGTAATCACGATCCCGGCCGAAGGGGGGGGGAGGCGGCGCAGGGTACGCCCCGGGGGCGTACCCCCGTTGCGACGCCTCTGACGCGAGCGGGGACGCCCTTGATGATCTCGAGGCGGGGGATCGGATATCCCCTTACACTCGGTCACCAACGGCGTCCCCGGAGGCCGCCGGGCATCTCGAGCGGGGGCTCGGATGCTCATCGGGCGGCCTAACAGGGGGGAAGGCGCCACGTCGTCCGTTGCGTGGTGCCTTCGGATAGAGTAGGTACGGGAGGGGGCCGCGTCCCCCCCCTGGGTGGTATGCTAAGGCGGGGGCACACCGGATTGACATGCGCGCGCAGAGCACGGGTGCCCCCAGGAGTCTAGGGACGGACGGGGAGGAGTTAGTGGGTATACTCGGCGTTGCACCAACCAGCCGAGGAGTCCCACATAACCCGGACCACCCCCCCCGGGGGGGTTCGGGTATCCGTAACGAGATTACCTCCTCGGAAAAAAAAAAAAAAAAAAAAAAAAAAATAGGATAGGATAGAGGATAGGATAGCGTTGAGGATAGGATAGGATAGAGGATAGGAGAGGATAGAGGATAGGTTAGGATAGAGGATAAGATAGGATAGAGGATAGGATAGGATAGAGGATAGGATAGAGGATTGGTTAGTATAAAGGATAGGAGAGGATAGAGGATAGGATAGGATAGAGGATAGGATAGGATAGGATAGAGGATAGGATAGGATAGAGGATAGGATAGGATAGAGGATAGGATAGGATAGAGGATAGGATAGGATAGAGGATAGGATAGAGGATTGGTTAGTATAAAGGATAGGAGAGGATAGAGGATAGGATAGGTTTCAGGATAGGATAGGATAGAGGATAGGATAAGACAGAGGATAGGTTAGGATAGAGGATAGGATAGGATAGGATAGGATAGAGGATAGGATAGGATAGGATAGAGGATAGGAGAGGATAGAGGATAGGATAGGATAGAGGATAGGATAGGATAGGATAGAGGACAGGATAGGATAGAGGATAGTATAGAGGATTGGTTAGTATAAAGGATAGGAGAGGATAGAGGACAGGATAGGATTGAGGATAGGATAGGATAGAGGATAGGATAGGATAGAGGATAGGATAGGATAGAGGATACGATATTATAGAGGATAGGACAGGATAGAGGATAGGATAGGATAGAGGATAGGATAGGATACAGGATAGGATAGGATAGAGGATAGGTTAGGATAGAGGATAGAATAGGATAGAGGATAGGATAGGATAGAGGATAGGATAGGATAGAGGATGGGATAGGATAGAGTATATAATAGGATAGAGCATAGGATAGGATAGGATTGAGGGTAGGATAGGATAGAGGATAGGATAGGATAGAGGACAGGATAGGGGATTGGATAGGATATAGGACAGGAGACGATAGAAGATAAGATAGGGAATTGGATAGGATAGAGGAAAGGAGACGATAGAGATTGGATAGGATAGATGATATAATAGGAAAGAGGATAGGATATGATAGAGGATACGACATTAAAGAGGATAGGACAGGATAGAGGATAGGATAGGATAGAGGATAGGATAGAGGATAGGATAGGATAGAGGATAGGATAGAGGATAGGATAGGATAGAGGATATGATAGAGGATAGGATAGTGGATTGGATAGGATAGAGGATATTATAGGATAGAGGATATGATACGATAGCGGATAGGATATAATGGAGTATAGGATAGTAATGAGGATAGGATAGCATTGAGGATAGGATAGGATAGAGGATAGGATAGCGTTGAGGATAGGATAGGATAGAGGATAGGATAGGATAGAGGATAGGTTAGGATAGAGAATAGGATAGGATAGAGGATAGGATAGGAAAGAGGATAGGATAGGATAGAGGATAGGTTAGGATAGAGGATAGGATAGGATAGAGGATAGGATAGCGTTGAGGATAGGATAGGATAGAGGATAGGATAGGATAGAGGATAGGATAGGATAGAGGATAGGATAGGATAGAGGATACGATATTATAGAGGATAGGACAGGATAGAGGATAGGATAGGATAGAGAATAGGATAGGATAGAGGATAGGATAGGATAGAGGATATGATAGAGGATAGGATAGAGGATTGGATAGGATAGAGGATATTATAGGATAGAGGATATGATACGATAGCGGATAGGATATAATGGAGTATAGGATAGTAATGAGGATAGGATAGCGTTGAGGATAGGATAGGATAGAGGATAGGATAGCGTTGAGGATAGGATAGGATAGAGGATAGGATAAGATAGAGGATAGGTTAGGATAGAGGATAGGATAGGATAGAGAATAGGATAGGATAGAGGATAGGATAGGATAGAGGATAGGATAGAGGATTGGATAGGATAGAGGATAGGATAGAGGATTTGATAAGATAGAGGATTTTATAGGATAGAGGATATGATAGGATAGCGTATAGGATATAATGGAGTATAGGATAGGAATGAGGATAGGATAGCGTTGAGGATAGGATAGGATAGAGGATAGGATAGGATAGAGGATAGGTTAGGATAGAGAATAGGATAGGATAGAGGATAGGATAGGAAAGAGGATAGGATAGGATAGAGGATAGGTTAGGATAGGGGATAGGATAGGATAGAGGATAGGATAGCGTTGAGGATAGGATAGGATAGAGGATAGGAGAGGATAGAGGATAGGTTAGGATAGAGGATAAGATAGGATAGAGGATAGGATAGGATAGAGGATAGGATAGAGGATTGGTTAGTATAAAGGATAGGAGAGGATAGAGGATAGGATAGGTTTGAGGATAGGATAGGATAGAGGATAGGATAGGATAGAGGATACGATATTATAGAGGATAGGACAGGATAGAGGATAGGATAGGATAGAGGATAGGATAGGATACAGGATAGGATAGGATAGAGGATAGGTTAGGATAGAGGATAGAATAGGATAGATGATAGGATAGGATAGAGGATAGGATAGGATACAGGATGGGATAGGATAGATTATAGAATAGGATAGAGCATAGGATAGGATAGGATTGAGGGTAGGATAGGATAGAGGATAGGATAGGATAGAGGACAGGATAGGGGATTGGATAGGATATATTACAGGAGACGATAGAAGATAAGATAGGGGATTGGATAGGATAGAGGAAAGGAGACGATAGAGATTGGATAGGATAGATGATATAATAGGAAAGAGGATAGGATATGATAGAGGATACGACATTAAAGAGGATAGGACAGGATAGAGGATAGGATAGGATAGAGGATAGGATAGGATAGAGGATAGGATAGGGGATTGGATAGGATAGAGGACAGGAGACGATAGAAGATAGGATAGGGGATTGGATAGGATAGAGGAAAGGAGACGATAGAGATTGGATAGGATAGATGATATTATAGGAAAGAGGATAGGATATGATAGAGGATACGATATTATAGAGGATAGGACAGGATAGAGGATAGGATAGGATAGAGGATAGGATAGGATTGAGGATAGGATAGGATAGAGGATAGGATAGGATAGAGGATAGGATAGGATAGAGGATAGGATAGGATAGAGGATAGGATAGGATAGAGGATGGGATAGGATAGAGTATAGAATAGGATAGAGCATAGGAGAGGATAGGATTGAGGGTAGGATAGGATAGAGGATAGGATAGGATAGAGGATAGGATAGGGGATTGGATAGGATAGAGGACAGGAGACGATAGAAGATAGGATATTGGATTGGATAGGATAGAGGAAAGGAGACGATAGAGATTGGATAGGATAGATGATATTATAGGGAAGAGGATAGGATATGATAGAGGATACGATATTATAGAGGATAGGACATGATAGAGGATAGGATAGGATAGAGGACAGGATAGGATACAGGACAGGATAGGATAGAGGATAGGATAGGATAGAGGATAGGTTAGGATAGAGGATAGGATAGGATACAGGACAGGATAGGATAGAGGATAGGATAGGATAGAGGATAGGTTAGGATAGAGGATAGGATAGGATAGAGGATAGGATAGGATAGAGTATAGAATAGGATAGAGCATAGGATAGGATAGGATTGAGGGCAGTATAGGATAGAGGATAGGATAGGATAGAGGATAGGATAGGGGATTGGATAGGATAGAGGACAGGAGACGATAGATGATAAGATAGGGGATTGGATAGGATAGAGGATAGGATAGGATAGAGGATAGGATAGGGGATTGGATAGGATCGAGGATAGGAGACGATGGAGGATAGCATAGGATAGAGGATAGGATAGGATAGAGCAGACGATAGAGGATAGGATAGGATAGAGGATAGGGTAGGGGATTGGATAGGATAGAGGATAGGCTAGGGTAGATGATATTATAGGCAAGAGGATAGGATATGATAGAGGATACGATATTATAGAGGATAGGATAGGATAGAGAATAGGATACGATAGAGGATAGGTTAGGATAGAGTATAGGATAGGATAGAGGATAGGATAGGATAGAGGATAGGATAGGATAGAGGATAGGATAGGATAGAGGATAGGATAGGATAGAGGATAGGATAGGATAGAGGATAGGATAGGATAGGATAGAGGATAGGATAGGATAGAGGATAGGATAGGATAGAGGATAGGATATGATAGAGGATAGGATAGGATAGAGGATAGGATAGGATAGAGGATAGGATAGGATAGAGGATAGGATAGGATAGAGGATAGGATAGGATAGAGGATAGGATAGGATAGGATAGAGGATAGGATAGGATAGAGGATAGGATAGGATAGAGGATAGGATATGATAGAGGATAGGATAGGATAGAGGATAGGATAGGATAGAGGATAGGATAGGATAGAGGATAGGATAGGATAGAGGATAGGATAGGATAGAGGATAGGATAGGATAGAGGATAGGATAGGATAGAGGATAGGATAGGATAGAGGATAGGATAGAGGATTGGTTAGTATAAAGGATAGGAGAGGATAGAGGATAGGATAGGATTGAGGATAGGATAGGATAGAGGATAGGATAGGATAGAGGATAGGCTAGGATAGAGGATAGGATAGGATAGAGGATAGGATAGGATAGAGGATAGGATAGGATAGAGGATAGGATAGGATAGAGGATAGGATAGGATAGAGGATGGGATAGGATAGAGTATAGAATAGGATAGAGCATAGGAGAGGATAGGATTGAGGGTAGGATAGGATAGAGGATAGGATAGGATAGAGGATAGGATAGGGGATTGGATAGGATAGAGGACAGGAGACGATAGAAGATAGGATAGGGGATTGGATAGGATAGAGGAAAGGAGACGATAGAGATTGGATAGGATAGATGATATTATAGGGAAGAGGATAGGATATGATAGAGGATACGATATTATAGAGGATAGGACATGATAGAGGATAGGATAGGATAGAGGACAGGATAGGATACAGGACAGGATAGGATAGAGGATAGGATAGGATAGATGATAGGTTAGGATAGAGGATACGACATTAAAGAGGATAGGACAGGATAGAGGATAGGATAGGATAGAGGATAGGATAGGATAGAGGATAGGATAGGATAGAGCATAGGATAGGATAGGATTGAGGGTAGGATAGGATAGAGGATAGGATAAGGAATTGGATAGGATAGATGACAGGAGACGATAGCAGATAGGATAGGGGATTGGATAGGATAGAGGAAAGGAGACGATAGAGATTGTATAGGATAGATGATATTATAGGAAAGAGGATAGGATATGATAGAGTATACGATATTATAGAGGATAGGACAGGATAGAGGATAGGATAGGATAGAGGATAGGATAGGATACAGGATAGGATAGGATAGAGGATAGGATAGGATAGAGGATAGGTTAGGATAGATGATAGGACAGGATAGAGGATAGGATAGAATAGAGGATAGGATAGGATAGAGGATGGGATAGGATAGAGTACAGAATAGGATAGAGCATAGGATAGGATAGGATTGAGGGTAGGATAGGATAGAGGATAGGATAGGATAGAGGATAGGATAGGGGATTGGATAGCATAGAGGACAGGAGACGATAGAAGATAAGATAGGGGATTGGATAGGATGGAGGAAAGGAGACGATAGAGATTGGATAAGATAGATTATATAATAGGAAAGAGGATAGGATATGATAGAGGATAGGACAGGATAGAGGATAGGATAGGATAGAGGATAGGATAGGATACAGGATAGGATAGGATAGAGGATAGGATAGGATAGAGGATAGGTTAGGATAGAGGATAGGATAGGATAGAGGATAGGATAGGATAGAGGATAGGATAGGATAGAGGATAGGATAGAGGATAGGATAGAGGATTGGATAGGATAGAGGATATGATAGGATAGCGGATAGGATATAATGGACTATAGGATAGGAATGAGGATAGGATAGGGTTGAGGATAAGATAGGATAGAGGATAGGATAGGATAGAATATAGAATAGGATAGAGCATAGGATAGGATAGGATTGAGGGCAGTATAGGATAGAGGATAGGATAGGATAGAGGATAGGATAGGATAGAGGATAGGATAGGGGATTGGATAGGATAGAGGATAGGAGACGATAGATGATAAGATAGGGGATTGGATAGGATAGAGGATAGGATAGGATAGAGGATAGGATAGGGGATTGGATAGGATCGAGGATAGGAGACGATGGAGGATAGCATAGGATAGAGGATAGGATAGGATAGAGCAGACGATAGAGGATAGGATAGGTTAGAGGATAGGGTAGGGGATTGGATAGGATAGAGGATAGGATAGGGTAGATGATATTATAGGCAAGAGGATAGGATATGATAGAGGATACGATATTATAGAGGATAGGATAGGATAGAGGATAGGATAGGATAGAGGATAGGATAGGATAGAGGATAGGATAGGATAGAGGATGGGATAGGATAGAGTATAGAATAGGATAGAGCATAGGAGAGGATAGGATTGAGGGTAGGATAGGATAGAGGATAGGATAGGATAGAGGATAGGATAGGGGATTGGATAGGATAGACGACAGGAGACGATAGAAGATAGGATATTGGATTGGATAGGATAGAGGAAAGGAGACGATAGAGATTGGATAGGATAGATGATATTATAGGGAAGAGTATAGGATATGATAGAGGATACGATATTATAGAGGATAGGACATGATAGAGGATAGGATAGGATAGAGGACAGGATAGGATACAGGACAGGATAGGATAGAGGATAGGATAGGATAGAGGATAGGTTAGGATAGAGGATAGGATAGGATACAGGACAGGATAGGATAGAGGATAGGATAGGATAGAGGATAGGTTAGGATAGAGGATAGGATAGGATAGAGGATAGGATAGGATAGAGTATAGAATAGGATAGAGCATAGGATAGGATAGGATTGAGGGCAGTATAGGATAGAGGATAGGATAGGATAGAGGATAGGATAGGGGATTGGATAGGATAGAGGATAGGAGACGATAGATGATAAGATAGGGGATTGGATAGGATAGAGGATAGGATAGGATAGAGGATAGGATAGGGGATTGGATAGGATCGAGGATAGGAGACGATGGAGGATAGCATAGGATAGAGGATAGGATAGGATAGAGCAGACGATAGAGGATAGGATAGGTTAGAGGATAGGGTAGGGGATTGGATAGGATAGAGGATAGGATAGGGTAGATGATATTATAGGCAAGAGGATAGGATATGATAGAGGATACGATATTATAGAGGATAGGATAGGATAGAGAATAGGATACGATAGAGGATAGGTTAGGATAGAGTATAGGATAGGATAGAGGATAGGATAGGATAGAGGATAGGATAGGATAGAGGATAGGATAGGATAGAGGATAGGATAGGATAGAGGATAGGATAGGATAGAGGATAGGATAGGATAGAGGATAGGATAGGATAGAGGATAGGATAGGATAGAGGATAGGATAGGATAGAGGATAGGATAGGATAGGATAGAGGATAGGATAGGATAGAGGATAGGATAGAGGATTGGATAGGATAGAGGATATGATAGGACAGCGGATAGGATATAATGGACTATAGGATGGGTATGAGGATAGGATAGGGTTGAGGATAGGATAGGATAGAGGATAGGATAGAGGAAAGGATAGAGGATAGGATAGAGGATAGGATAGAGGATTGGATAGGGTAGAGGATGGGATAGGATAGAGGATAGGATAGGATAGAGGATAGGATAGTATAGAGGATAGGATAGGATAGAGGATAGGATAGGATAGAGGATAGGATAGGATAGAGGATAGGATAGAGGATTGGTTAGTATAATGGATAGGAGAGGATAGAGGATAGGATAGGATTGAGGATAGGATAGGATAGAGGATAGGATAGGATGGAGGATAGGATAGGATAGAGCATGGGATAGGATAGGATTGAGGGTAGGATAGGATAGAGGATAGGATAAGGGATTGGATAGGATAGATGACAGGAGACGATAGCAGATAGGATAGGGGATTGGATAGGATAGAGGAAAGGAGACGATAGAGATTGGATAGGATAGATGATATTATAGGAAAGAGGATAGGATATGATAGAGTATACGATATTATAGAGGATAGGACAGGATAGAGGATAGGATAGGATAGAGGATAGGATAGGATACAGGATAGGATAGGATAGAGGATAGGATAGGATAGAGGATAGGTTAGGATAGATGATAGGATAGGATAGAAGATAGGATAGGATAGAGGATAGGATAGGATAGAGGATGGGATAGGATAGAGTATAGAATAGGATAGAGCATAGGATAGGATAGGATTGAGGGTAGGATAGGATAGAGGATAGGATAGGATAGAGGATAGGATAGGATAGAGGATAGGATAGGATAGAGGATAGGATAGGATAGGATAGAGGATAGGATAGGATAGAGGATAGGATAGAGGATAGGATAGAGGATTGGATAGGATAGAGGATATGATAGGACAGCGGATAGGATATAATGGACTATAGGATAGGAATGAGGATAGGATAGGGTTGAGGATAGGATAGGATAGAGGATAGGATAGAGGAAAGGATAGAGGATAGGATAGAGGATAGGATTGAGGATTGGATAGGATAGAGGATGGGATAGGATAGAGGATAGGATAGGATAGAGGATAGGATAGTATAGAGGATAGGATAGGATAGAGGATAGGATAGGATAGAGGATAGAATAGGATAGAGGATAGGATAGAGGATTGGTTAGTATAATGGATAGGAGAGGATAGAGGATAGGATAGGATTGAGGATAGGATAGGATAGAGGATAGGATAGGATAGAGCATAGGATAGGATAGGATTGAGGGTAGGATAGGATAGAGGATAGGACAAGGGATTGGATAGGATAGATGACAGGAGACGATAGCAGATAGGATAGGGGATTGGATAGGATAGAGGAAAGGAGACGATAGAGATTGGATAGGATAGATGATATTATAGGAAAGAGGATAGGATATGATAGAGTATACGATATTATAGAGGATAGGATAGGATAGAGGATAGGATAGGATAGAGGATAGGATAGGATACAGGATAGGATAGGATAGAGGATAGGATAGGATAGAGGATAGGTTAGGATAGATGATAGGATAGGATAGAAGATAGGATAGGATAGAGAATAGGATAGGATAGAGGATTTGATAGGATAGAGTATAGAATAGGATAGAGCATAGGATAGGATAGGATTGAGGGTAGGATAGGATAGAGGATAGGATAGGATAGAGGATAGGATAGGATAGAGGATAGAATAGGATACAGGATAGGATAGGATAGAGGATAGGATGGGATAGAGGATAGGATAGGGGATTGGATAGGATAGAGGACAGGAGACGATAGAAGATAAGATAGGGGATTGGATAGGATAGAGGACAGGAGACGATAGAAGATAAGATAGGGGATTGGATAGGATAGAGGAAAGGAGACGATAGAGATTGGATAGGATAGATGATATTATAGGAAAGAGGATAGGATATGATAGAGGATACGATATTATAGAGGACAGGACAGGATAGAGGATAGGATAGGATAGAGGATAGGATAGGATAGAGGATAGGATAGGATAGAGGATAGGATAGGATAGAGGATAGGATAGGATGGAGGATAGGATAGGATAGAGGATAGGATAGGATAGAGGATAGGATAGGATAGAGGATAGGATAGGATAGAGGATAGGATAGAGGATAGGATAGGATAGGATAGAGGATAGGATAGGATAGTGGATAGGATAGGATAGAGGATGTGATAGGATAGAGTATAGAATAGGATAGAGCATAGGATAGGATAGGATTGAGGGTAGGATAGGATAGAGGATAGGATACGACAGAGGATAGGATAGGGGATTGGATAGGATAGAGGACAGGAGACGATAGAAGATAAGATAGGGGATTGGATAGGATAGAGGAAAGGAGACGATAGAGATTGGATAGGATAGATGATATTATAGGTAAGAGGATACGATATGATAGAGGATACGATATTATAGAGGACAGGACAGGATAGAGGATAGGATAGGATAGAGGATAGGATAGGATAGAGGATAGGATAGGATAGAGGATAGGATAGGATAGAGGATAGGATAGGATAGAGGATAGGATAGGATAGAGGATAGGATAGGATAGAGGATAGGATAGGATAGAGGATTGGATAGGATAGAGGATATTATAGGATAGAGGATATGATAGGATAGCGGATAGGATATAATGGAGTATAGGATAGGAATGAGGATAGGATAGCGTTGAGGATAGGATAGGATACAGGATAGGATAGGATAGAGGATAGGTTAGGATAGAGGATAGGATAGGATAGAGGATAATATAGGATAGAGGATAGGATAGGATAGAGGATAGGTTAGGATAGAGGATAGGATAGGATAGAGGATAGGATAGGATAGAGGATAGGATGGGGGATAGGATAGGATAGAGGATAGGATGGGATAGAGGATAGGATAGGATAGAGGATAGGATAGGATAGAGGATGGGATAGGATAGAGTATAGAATAGGATAGAGCATAGGATAGGATAGGATTGAGGGTAGGATAGGATAGAGGATAGAATAGGATAGAGGATAGGATAGAGGATAGGATAGGCTAGAGGATAGTGTCAGATAGAGGATAGGATAGGATAGAGGATAGGATAGGATAGAGGATTGGATAGGATAGAGGATATGATAGGATAGCGGATAGGATATAATGGAGTATAGGATAGGAATGAGGATAGGATAGGGTTGAGGATAGGATAGGATAGAGGATAGGATAGAGGATATGATAGGATAGCGGATAGGATATAATGGAGTATAGGTTAGGAATGAGGATAGGATAGGGTTCAGGATAGGATAGGATAGAGAATAGGATAGGATAGAGGATAGGTTAGGATAGAGTATAGGATAGGATAGAGGATAGGATAGGATAGCGGATAGGATAGGATAGAGGATAGGATAGGATAGAGGATAGGATACGATAGAGGATAGGATAGGATAGAGGATAGGATAGGATAGGATAGAGGATAGGATAGGATAGAGGATAGGATAGGATAGAGGATAGGATAGAGGATTGGATAGGATAGAGGATATGATAGGATAGGGTAGAGGATAGGATAGCATAGAGGATAGGATCGTATAGAGGATAGGATAGGTGATTGGAAAGGATAGAGGATAGGATAGGGTAGATGATAGGATAGACAATAGGATAGGATAGTGGATAGGATAGGGGATTGGATAGGATAGAGGATAGGATAGGATAGGATAGGGGATAGTATAGGATAGAGGATATGATAGGATAGAGGATAGGATGGGATAGAGGATAGGATAGGATAGAGGATAGGATAGGATAGAGGATAGGATAGGATAGAGGATAGGATAGGATAGAGGATAGGATAGGATAGAGGATAGGATAGGATAGGATAGAGGATAGGATAGGATAGATGATATTATAGGAAAGAGGATAGGATACGATAGAGGATACGATATTATAGAGAATAGGATAGGATAGAGTATCGGATAGGATAGGACAGAGGATAGGATAGGGGATTGGATAGGATAGAGGACAGGAGACGATAGAAGATAAGATAGGGGATTGGATAGGATAGAGGAAAGGAGACGATAGAGATTGGATAGGATAGATGATATTATAGGAAAGAGGATAGGATATGATAGAGGATACGATATTATAGAGGATAGGACTGGATAGAGGATAGGATAGGATAGAGGATAGGATAGGATAGAGGATAGGATAGGATAGAGGATAGGATAGGATAGAGGATAGGATAGGATAGAGGATAGGATAGAGGATTGGATAGGATAGAGGATATGATAGGATAGGGTAGAGGATAGGATAGGATAGAGGATAGGATCGTATAGAGGATAGGATAGGTGATTGGATAGGATAGAGGATAGGATAGGGTAGATGATAGGATAGAGAATAGGATAGGATAGAGGATAGGATAGAATAGAGGATAGGATTGTATAGAGGATAGGATAGGGGATTGGATAGTATAGAGGATAAGATAGGATAGAGGATAGGATAGGATAGAGGATCGGATAGGATAGAGGATAGGATAGGATAGAGGATAGGATAGGGTAGATGATAGGATAGGATAGAGGATCGGATAGGATAGAGGATAGGATAGGATAGAGGATCGGATAGGATAGAGGATAGGATAGGATAAAAGATAGGATAGGATAGAGGATAGGATAGGATAGTGGATAGGATAGGGGATTGGATAGGATAGAGGATAGGATAGGATAGGATAGAGGATAGTATAGGATAGAGGATTGGATAGGATAGAGGATGGGATAGGATAGAGGATAGGATAGGATAGAGGATAGGATAGTATAGAGGATAGGATAGGATAGAGGATAGGATAGGATAGAGGATAGGATAGGATAGAGCATAGGATAGGATAGGATTGAGGGTAGGATAGGATAGAGGATAGGATAAGGGATTGGATAGGATAGATGACAGGAGACGATAGCAGATAGGATAGGGGATTGGATAGGATAGAGGAAAGGAGACGATAGAGATTGGATAGGATAGATGATATTATAGGAAAGAGGATAGGATATGATAGAGTATACGATATTATAGAGGATAGGATAGGATAGAGGATAGGATAGGATAGAGGATAGGATAGGATACAGGATAGGATAGGATACAGGATAGGATAGGATAGAGGATAGGATAGGATAGAGGATAGGTTAGGATAGATGATAGGATAGGATAGAAGATAGGATAGGATAGAGAATAGGATAGGATAGAGGATTTGATAGGATAGAGTATAGAATAGGATAGAGCATAGGATATGATAGGATTGAGGGTAGGATAGGATAGAGGATAGGATAGGATAGAGGATAGGATAGGGGATTGGATAGCATAGAGGACAGGAGACGATAGAAGATAAGATAGGGGATTGGATAGGATGGAGGAAAGGAGACGATAGAGATTGGATAAGATAGATGATATAATAGGAAAGAGGATAGGATATGATAGAGGATAGGACAGGATAGAGGATAGGATAGGATAGAGGATAGGATAGGATACAGGATAGGATAGGATAGAGGATAGGATAGGATAGAGGATAGGTTAGGATAGAGGATAGGATAGGATAGAGGATAGGATAGGATAGAGGATAGGATAGAGGATAGGATAGAGGATTGGATAGGATAGAGGATATGATAGGATAGCGGATAGGATATAATGGACTATAGGATAGGAATGAGGATAGGATAGGGTTGAGGATAGGATAGGATAGAGGATAGGATAGAGGATAGGATAGAGGATTGGATAGGATAGAGGATGGGATAGGATAGAGGATAAGATAGGATAGAGGATAGGATAGGATAGAGGATAGGATAGGATAGAGGATAGGATAGGATAGAGGATAGGATAGGATAGAGGATAGGATAGGATAGAGGAGAGGATAGGATGGAGGATAGGATAGGATAGAGGATAGGATAGGATAGAGGATAGGATAGGATAGAGGATAGGATAGGATAGAGGATAGGATAGGATAGAGGATAGGATAGGATAGAGGATAGGATAGGATAGAGGATAGGATAGGATAGAGGATAGGATAGGATAGAGGATTGGATAGGATAGAGGATATTATAGGATAGAGGATATGATAGGATAGAGGATATTATAGGATAGAGGATATGATAGGATAGCGGATAGGATATAATGGAGTATAGGATAGGAATGAGGATAGGATAGCGTTGAGGATAGGATAGGATACACGATAGGATAGGATAGAGGATAGGTTAGGATAGAGGATAGGATAGGATAGAGGATAATATAGGATAGAGGATAGGATAGGATAGAGGATAGGTTAGGATAGAGGATAGGATAGGATAGAGGATAGGATAGGATAGAGGATAGGATAGGGGATTGGATAGGATAGAGGATATGATAGGATAGGGTAGAGGATAGGATAGCATAGAGGATAGGATCGTATAGAGGATAGGATAGGTGATTGGAAAGGATAGAGGATAGGATAGGGTAGATGATAGGATAGACAATAGGATAGGATATTGGATAGGATAGGGGATTGGATAGGATAGAGGGTAGGATAGGATAGGATAGAGGATAGTATAGGATAGAGGATATGATAGGATAGAGGATAGGATGGGATAGAGGATAGGATAGGATAGAGGATAGGATAGGATAGAGGATAGGATAGGATAGAGGATAGGATAGGATAGAGGATAGGATAGGATAGAGGATACGATATTATAGAGAATAGGATAGGATAGAGTATCGGATAGGATAGGACAGAGGATAGGATAGGGGATTGGATAGGATAGAGGACAGGAGACGATAGAAGATAAGATAGGGGATTGGATAGGATAGAGGAAAGGAGACGATAGAGATTGGATAGGATAGATGATATTATAGGAAAGAGGATAGGATATGATAGAGGATACGATATTATAGAGGATAGGACTGGATAGAGGATAGGATAGGATAGAGGATAGGATAGGATAGAGGATAGGATAGGATAGAGGATAGGATAGGATAGAGGATAGGATAGGATAGAGGATAGGATAGGATAGAGGATAGGATAGAGGATTGGATAGGATAGAGGATATGATAGGATAGGGTAGAGGATAGGATAGGATAGAGGATAGGATCGTATAGAGGATAGGATAGGTGATTGGATAGGATAGAGGATAGAATAGGGTAGATGATAGGATAGAGAATAGGATAGGATAGAGGATAAGATAGAATAGAGGATAGGATTGTATAGAGGATAGGATAGGGGATTGGATAGTATAGAGGATAAGATAGGATAGAGGATAGGATAGGATAGAGGATCGGATAGGATAGAGGATAGGATAGGATAGAGGATAGGATAGGGTAGATGATAGGATAGGATAGAGGATCGGATAGGATAGAGGATAGGATAGGATAAAAGATAGGATAGGATAGAGGATAGGATAGGATAGTGGATAGGATAGGGGATTGGATAGGATAGAGGATAGGATAGGATAGGATAGGATAGAGGATAGTATAGGATAGAGGATATGATAGGATAGAGGATAGGATGGGATAGAGGATAGGATAGGATAGAGGATAGGATGGGATAGAGGATAGGATAGGGGATTGGATAGGATAGAGGACAGGAGAAGATAGAAGATACGATAGGGGATTGGATAGGATAGAGGAAAGGAGACGATAGAGATTGGATAGGATAGAGGATATTATAGGAAAGAGGATAGGATATGATAGAGGATAGGATAGGATAGAGGATAGGATGGGATAGAGGATAGGATAGGATAGAGGATAGGATAGGATAGTGGATAGGATAGGGGATTGGATAGGATAGAGGATAGGATAGGATAGGATAGAGGATAGTATAGGATAGAGGATTGGATAGGATAGAGGATGGGATAGGATAGAGGATAGGATAGGATAGAGGATAGGATAGTATAGAGGATAGGATAGGATAGAGGATAGGATAGGATAGAGGATAGGATAGGATAGAGGATAGGATAGAGGATTGGTTAGTATAATGGATAGGAGAGGATAGAGGATAGGATAGGATTGAGGATAGGATAGGATAGAGGATAGGATAGGATAGAGGATAGGATAGGATAGAGCATAGGATAGGATAGGATTGAGGGTAGGATAGGATAGAGGATAGGATAAGGGATTGGATAGGATAGATGACAGGAGACGATAGCAGATAGGATAGGGGATTGGATAGGATAGAGGAAAGGAGACGATAGAGATTGGATAGGATAGATGATATTATAGGAAAGAGGATAGGATATGATAGAGTATACGATATTATAGAGGATAGGATAGGATAGAGGATAGGATAGGATAGAGGATAGGATAGGATACAGGATAGGATAGGATAGAGGATAGGATAGGATAGAGGATAGGTTAGGATAGATGATAGGATAGGATAGAAGATAGGATAGGATAGAGAATAGGATAGGATAGAGGATTTGATAGGATAGAGTATAGAATAGGATAGAGCATAGGATAGGATAGGATTGAGGGTAGGATAGGATAGAGGATAGGATAGGATAGAGGATAGGATAGGGGATTGGATAGCATAGAGGACAGGAGACGATAGAAGATAAGATAGGGGATTGGATAGGATGGAGGAAAGGAGACGATAGAGATTGGATAAGATAGATGATATAATAGGAAAGAGGATAGGATATGATAGAGGATAGGACAGGATAGAGGATAGGATAGGATAGAGGATAGGATAGGATACAGGATAGGATAGGATAGAGGATAGGATAGGATAGAGGATAGGTTAGGATAGAGGATAGGATAGGATAGAGGATAGGATAGGATAGAGGATAGGATAGGATAGAGGATAGGATAGGATAGAGGATAGGATAGGATAGAGGATAGGATAGGATAGAGGATATGATAGGATAGCGGATAGGATATAATGGACTATAGGATAGGAATGAGGATAGGATAGGGTTGAGGATAGGAGAGGATAGAGGATAGGATAGAGGATAGGATAGAGGATTGGATAGGATAGAGGATGGGATAGGATAGAGGATAAGATAGGATAGAGGATAGGATAGGATAGAGGATAGGATAGAGGATTGGTTAGTATAAAGGATAGGAGAGGATAGGATAGGATTGAGGATAGGATAGGATAGAGGATAGGATAGGATAGAGGATAGGATAGGATAGAGGATAGGATAGGATAGAGGATAGGATAGGATAGAGGATAGGATAGGATAGAGGATAGGATAGGATAGAGGATAGGATAGGTTATTGGATAGGATAGAGGACAGGAGACGATAGAAGATAGGATAGGGGATTGGATAGGATAGAGGAAAGGAGACGATAGAGATTGGATAGGATAGATGATATTATAGGAAAGAGGATAGGATATGATAGAGGACAGGATATAGGAATGGATAGGACAGAGGATAGGATAGCATAGCGGATAGGATAGGATGTAGGATTGGATAGGATAGAGGATAGGATACGATAGAGGATAGGATAGGATAGAGGATAGGATATGATAGAGGATACGATATTATAGAGGATAGGACAGGATAGAGGATAGGATAGGATAGAGGATAGGATAGGATAGAGGATAGGATAGAGGATAGGATAGAGGATAGGATAGAGGATAGGATAGGATAGAGGATAGGATATTGGATAGGATAGGTGGATTGGATAGGATAGAGGATATTATAGGATATAGGATATGATAGGATAGCCGATAGGATAGAAGATAGGATAGAGGATTGGATAGGATAGAGGATAGGATAGAGGATAGGATAGGATTGAGGATAGGATAGGATAGAGGATAGGATAGGATAGAGGATAGGATAGAGGATAGGATAGAGGATTGGATAGGATAGAGGATATGATAGGATAGCGGATAGGATATAATGGAGTATAGGATAGGAATGAGGACAGGATAGGGTCGAGGATAGGATAGGATAGAGGATAGGATAGAGGATTGGATAGGATAGAGGATATGATAGGATAGCGGATAGCATATAATGGAGTATAGGTTAGGAATGAGGATAGGATAGGGTTCAGGATAGGATAGGATAGAGAATAGGATAGGATAGAGGATAGGTTAGGATAGAGTATAGGATAGGATAGAGGATAGGATAGGATAGCGGATAGGATAGGATAGGATAGAGGATAGGATAGGATAGAGGATAGGATAGGATAGAGGATAGGAGAGGATAGAGGATAGGATAGGATAGAGGATAGGATAGGATAGAGGATAGGATAGGATAGAGGATAGGATAGAGGATTCGATAGGATAGAGGATATGATAGGATAGCGGATAGGATATAATGGACTATAGGATAGGAATGAGGATAGGATAGGGTTGAGGATAGGATAGGATAGAGGATAGGATAGAGGATAGGATAGAGGATTGGATAGGATAGAGGATGGGATAGGATAGAGGATAAGATAGGATAGAGGATAGGATAGGATAGAGGATAGGATAGGATAGAGGATAGGATAGAGGATAGGATAGGATAGGATAGAGGATAGGATAGAGGATAGGATAGGATAGAGGATAGGATAGAGGATAGGATAGGATAGGATAGAGGATAGGATAGGATAGAGGATAGGATAGGATAGAGGATGTGATAGGATAGAGTATAGAATAGGATAGAGCATAGGATAGGATAGGATTGAGGGTAGGATAGGATAGAGGATAGGATACGATAGAGGATAGGATAGGGGATTGGATAGGATAGAGGACAGGAGACGATAGAAGATAAGATAGGGGATTGGATAGGATAGAGGAAAGGAGACGATAGAGATTGGATAGGATAGATGATATTATAGGTAAGAGGATAGGATATGATAGAGGATACGATATTATAGAGGACAGGACAGGATAGAGGATAGGATAGGATAGAGGATAGGATAGGATAGAGGATAGGATAGGATAGAGGATAGGATAGGATAGAGGATAGGATAGGATAGAGGATTGGATAGGATAGAGGATATTATAGGATAGAGGATATGATAGGATAGAGGATATTATAGGATAGAGGATATGATAGGATAGCGGATAGGATATAATGGAGTATAGGATAGGAATGAGGATAGGATAGCGTTGAGGATAGGATAGGATACACGATAGGATAGGATAGAGGATAGGTTAGGATAGAGGATAGGATAGGATAGAGGATAATATAGGATAGAGGATAGGATAGGATAGAGGATAGGTTAGGATAGAGGATAGGATAGGATAGAGGATAGGATAGGATAGAGGATAGGATAGGGGATTGGATAGGATAGAGGATAGGAGACGATGGAGGATAGGATAGGATGTAGGATTGGATAGGATAGAATATAGGATAGGATAGAGGATGGGGTAGGGGATTGGATAGGATAGAGGATAGGAGACGATTGAGGATAGGATAGGATAGAGGATAGGATAGGATAGAGGATAGGATACGATAGAGGATAGGATAGGATAGACGATAGGAGAGGATAGAGGATAGGATAGGATAGAGGATAGGATAGGATAGAGGATAGGATAGGATAGAGGATAGGATAGAGGATTGGATAGGATAGAGGATATGATAGGATAGGGTAGAGGATAGGATAGCATAGAGGATAGGATCGTATAGAGGATAGGATAGGTGATTGGAAAGGATAGAGGATAGGATAGGGTAGATGATAGGATAGACAATAGGATAGGATAGTGGATAGGATAGGGGATTGGATAGGATAGAGGATAGGATAGGATAGGATAGAGGATAGTATAGGATAGAGGATATGATAGGATAGAGGATAGGATGGGATAGAGGATAGGATAGGATAGAGGATAGGATAGGGGATTGGATAGGATACAGGATATGATAGGATAGGGTAGAGGATAGGATAGGATAGAGGATAGGATCGTATAGAGGATAGGATAGGTGATTGGATAGGATAGAGGATAGGATAGGGTAGATGATAGGATAGAGAATAGGATAGGATAGAGGATAGGATAGAATAGAGGATAGGATTGTATAGAGGATAGGATAGGGGATTGGATAGTATAGAGGATAAGATAGGATAGAGGATAGGATAGGATAGAGGATCGGATAGGATAGAGGATAGGATAGGATAGAGGATAGGATAGGGTAGATGATAGGATAGGATAGAGGATCGGATAGGATAGAGGATAGGATAGGATAAAAGATAGGATAGGATAGAGGATAGGATAGGATAGTGGATAGGATAGGGGATTGGATAGGATAGAGGATAGGATAGGATAGGATAGAGGATAGGATAGGATAGAGGATACGATATTATAGAGGATAGGACAGGATAGAGGATAGGATAGGATAGAGGATAGGATAGGATGGAGTATCGGATAGGATAGGACAGAGGATAGGATAGGGGATTGGATAGGATAGAGGACAGGAGACGATAGAAGATAAGATAGGGGATTGGATAGGATAGAGGAAAGGAGACGATAGAGATTGGATAGGATAGATGATATTATAGGAAAGAGGATAGGATATGATAGAGGATACGATATTATAGAGGATAGGACTGGATAGAGGATAGGATAGGATAGAGGATAGGATAGGATAGAGGATAGGATAGGATAGAGGATAGGATAGGATAGAGGATAGGATAGGATAGAGTATAGGATAGGATAGAGGATAGGATAGAGGATTGGATAGGATAGAGGATATGATAGGATAGGGTAGAGGATAGGATAGGATAGAGGATAGGATCGTATAGAGGATAGGATAGGTGATTGGATAGGATAGAGGATAGGATAGGGTAGATGATAGGATAGAGAATAGGATAGGATAGAGGATAGGATAGAATAGAGGATAGGATTGTATAGAGGATAGGATAGGGGATTGGATAGTATAGAGGATAAGATAGGATAGAGGATAGGATAGGATAGAGGATCGGATAGGATAGAGGATAGGATAGGATAGAGGATAGGATAGGGTAGATGATAGGATAGGATAGAGGATCGGATAGGATAGAGGATAGGATAGGATAAAAGATAGGATAGGATAGAGGATAGGATAGGATAGAGGATAGGATAGGATAGACGATAGGAGAGGATAGAGGATAGGATAGGATAGAGGATAGGATAGGATAGAGGATAGGATAGGATAGAGGATAGGATAGAGGATTGGATAGGATAGAGGATATGATAGGATAGGGTAGAGGATAGGATAGCATAGAGGATAGGATCGTATAGAGGATAGGATAGGTGATTGGAAAGGATAGAGGATAGGATAGGGTAGATGATAGGATAGACAATAGGATAGGGGATTGGATAGGATAGATGATAGGATAGGATAGGATAGAGGATAGTATAGGATAGAGGATATGATAGGATAGAGGATAGGATGGGATAGAGGATAGGATAGGATAGAGGATAGGATAGGGGATTGGATAGGATACAGGATATGATAGGATAGGGTAGAGGATAGGATAGGATAGAGGATAGGATCGTATAGAGGATAGGATAGGTGATTGGATAGGATAGAGGATAGGATAGGGTAGATGATAGGATAGAGAATAGGATAGGATAGAGGATAGGATAGAATAGAGGATAGGATTGTATAGAGGATAGGATAAGGGATTGGATAGTATAGAGGATAAGATAGGATAGAGGATAGGATAGGATAGAGGATCGGATAGGATAGAGGATAGGATAGGATAGAGGATAGGATAGGGTAGATGATAGGATAGGATAGAGGATCGGATAGGATAGAGGATAGGATAGGATAAAAGATAGGATAGGATAGAGGATAGGATAGGATAGTGGATAGGATAGGGGATTGGATAGGATAGAGGATAGGATAGGATAGGATAGAGGATAGGATAGGATAGAGGATACGATATTATAGAGGATAGGACAGGATAGAGGATAGGATAGGATAGAGGATAGGATAGGATGGAGTATCGGATAGGATAGGACAGAGGATAGGATAGGGGATTGGATAGGATAGAGGACAGGAGACGATAGAAGATAAGATAGGGGATTGGATAGGATAGAGGAAAGGAGACGATAGAGATTGGATAGGATAGATGATATTATAGGAAAGAGGATAGGATATGATAGAGGATACGATATTATAGAGGATAGGACTGGATAGAGGATAGGATAGGATAGAGGATAGGATAGGATAGAGGATAGGATAAGATAGAGGATAGGATAGGATAGAGGATAGGATAGGATAGAGTATAGGATAGGATAGAGGATAGGATAGAGGATTGGATAGGATAGAGGATATGATAGGATAGGGTAGAGGATAGGATAGGATAGAGGATAGGATCGTATAGAGGATAGGATAGGTGATTGGATAGGATAGAGGATAGGATAGGGTAGATGATAGGATAGAGAATAGGATAGGATAGAGGATAGGATAGAATAGAGGATAGGATTGTATAGAGGATAGGATAGGGGATTGGATAGTATAGAGGATAAGATAGGATAGCGGATAGGATAGGATAGAGGATCGGATAGGATAGAGGATAGGATAGGATAGAGGATAGGATAGGGTAGATGATAGGATAGGATAGAGGATCGGATAGGATAGAGGATAGGATAGGATAAAAGATAGGATAGGATAGAGGATAGGATAGGATAGTGGATAGGATAGGGGATTGGATAGGATAGAGGATAGGATAGGATAGGATAGAGGATAGTATAGGATAGAGGATATGATAGGATAGAGGATAGGATGGGATAGAGGATAGGATAGGATAGAGGATAGGATGGGTTAGAGGATAGGATAGGGGATTGGATAGGATAGAGGACAGGAGAAGATAGAAGATACGATAGGGGATTGGATAGGATAGAGGAAAGGAGACGATAGAGATTGGATAGGATAGAGGATATTATAGGAAAGAGGATAGGATAGGATAGAGGATAGGATGGGATAGAGGATAGGATAGGATAGAGGATAGGATAGGATAGTGGATAGGATAGGGGATTGGATAGGATAGAGGATAGGATAGGATAGGATAGAGGATAGTATAGGATAGAGGATTGGATAGGATAGAGGATGGGATAGGATAGAGGATAGGATAGGATAGAGGATAGGATAGTATAGAGGATAGGATAGGATAGAGGATAGGATAGGATAGAGGATAGGATAGGATAGAGGATAGGATAGGATAGAGGATAGGATAGGATAGAGCATAGGATAGGATAGGATTGAGGGTAGGATAGGATAGAGGATAGGATAAGGGATTGGATAGGATAGATGACAGGAGACGATAGCAGATAGGATAGGGGATTGGATAGGATAGAGGAAAGGAGACGATAGAGATTGGATAGGATAGATGATATTATAGGAAAGAGGATAGGATATGATAGAGTATACGATATTATAGAGGATAGGATAGGATAGAGGATAGGATAGGATAGAGGATAGGATAGGATACAGGATAGGATAGGATAGAGGATAGGATAGGATAGAGGATAGGTTAGGATAGATGATAGGATAGGATAGAAGATAGGATAGGATAGAGAATAGGATAGGATAGAGGATTTGATAGGATAGAGTATAGAATAGGATAGAGCATAGGATAGGATAGGATTGAGGGTAGGATAGGATAGAGGATAGGATAGGATAGAGGATAGGATAGGGGATTGGATAGGATGGAGGAAAGGATAAGATAGAGGATAGGTTAGGATAGAGGATAGGATAGGATAGGATAGAGGATAGGATAGGATAGAGGATAGGAGAGGATGGAGGATAGGATAGGATAGAGGATAGGATACAATAGTGGATAGGATAGGATAGAGGATAGGATAGGATAGAGGATAGGATAGGATAGAGGATAGGATAGAGGATTGGTTAGTATAAATGATAGGAGAGGATAGAGGATAGGATAGGATTGAGGATAGGATAGGATAGAGGATAGGATAGGATAGAGGATAGGATAGGATAGAGGATAGGATAGGATAGAGGATAGGATAGGATAGAGGATAGGATAGGATAGAGGATAGGATAGGATAGGATAGAGGATAGGATAGGATAGAGGATAGGATAGAGGATTGGATAGGATAGAGGATATGATAGGATAGGGTAGAGGATAGGATAGAATAGAGGATAGGATCGGATAGAGGATAGGATAGGGGATTGGATAGTATAGAGGATAAGATAGGATAGAGGATAGGATAGGATAGAGGATCGGATAGGATAGAGGATAGGATAGGATAGAGGATAGGATAGGATAGTGGATAGGATAGGGGATTGGATAGGATAGAGGATAGGATAGGATAGGATAGAGGATAGTATAGGATAGAGGATATGATAGGATAGAGGATAGGATGGGATAGAGGATAGGATAGGATAGAGGATAGGATGGGATAGAGGATAGGATAGGGGATTGGATAGGATAGAGGACAGGAGACGATAGAAGATAAGATAGGGGATTGGATAGGATAGAGGACAGGAGACGATAGAAGATAAGATAGGGGATTGGATAGGATAGAGGAAAGGAGACGATAGAGATTGGATAGGATAGATGATATTATAGGAAAGAGGATAGGATATGATAGAGGATACGATATTATAGAGGACAGGACAGGATAGAGGATAGGATAGGATAGAGGATAGGATAGGATAGAGGATAGGATAGGATAGAGGATAGGATAGGATAGAGGATAGGATAGGATAGAGGATTGGATAGGATAGAGGATATTATAGGATAGAGGATATGATAGGATAGCGGATAGGATATAATGGAGTATAGGATAGGAATGAGGATAGGATAGCGTTGAGGATAGGATAGGATACAGGATAGGATAGGATAGAGGATAGGTTAGGATAGAGGATAAGATAGGATAGAGGATAATATAGGATAGAGGATAGGATAGGATAGAGGATAGGTTAGGATAGAGGATAGGTTAGGATAGAGGATAGGATAGGATAGAGGATAGGATAGGATAGAGGATAGGATAGAGGATTGGTTAGTATAAAGGATAGGAGAGGATAGAGGATAGGATAGGATTGAGGATAGGATAGGATAGAGGATAGGATAGGATAGAGGATAGGATAGGATAGATGATAGGATAGGATAGAGGATAGGATAGGATAGAGGATTGGATAGGATAGAGGATATGATAGGATAGCGGATAGGATATAATGGAGTATAGGATAGGAATGAGGATAGGATAGGGTTGAGGATAGGATAGGATAGAGGATAGGATAGAGGATATGATAGGATAGCGGATAGGATATAATGGAGTATAGGTTAGGAATGAGGATAGGATAGGGTTCAGGATAGGATAGGATAGAGAATAGGATAGGATAGAGGATAGGTTAGGATAGAGTATAGGATAGGATAGAGGATAGGATAGGATAGCGGATAGGATAGGATAGAGGATAGGATAGGATAGAGGATAGGATAGGATAGAGGATAGGATAGGATAGACGATAGGAGAGGATAGAGGATAGGATAGGATAGAGGATAGGATAGGGGATTGGATAGGATAGAGGGCAGGAGACGATACAGGATAAGATTGGGGATTTGCTGGATAGATGACAGGGGACGATAGAGATCGGATAGGATAGATGATATTATAGCAAAGAGGATAGGATATGATAGAAGACAGGATATAGGAATGGATAGGACAGAGGATAGGATAGCATAGCGGATAGGATAGGATGTAGGATTGGATAGGATAGAGGATAGGATACGAAAGAGGATAGGATAGGATAGAGGATAGGATATGATAGAGGATACGATATTATAGAGGAGAGGACAGGATAGAGGATAGGATAGGATAGAGGATAGGTTAGGATAGAGGATGGGATAGGATAGAGTATAGAATAGGATAGAGCATAGGATAGGATAGGATAGAGGATAGGTTAGGGGATTGGATAGGATAGAGGACAGGAGACGATAGAAGATAAGATAGGGGATTGGATAGGATAGAGGAAAGGAGACGATAGGGATTGGATAGGATAGATGATATTATAGGAAAGAGGATACGATATTATAGAGGATAGGACTGGATAGAGGATAGGATAGGATAGAGGATAGGATAGGATAGAGTATAGGATAGGATAGAGGATAGGATAGGATAGAGGATAGGATAGGATAGAGGATAGGATAGAGGATTGGATAGGATAGAGGATATGATAGGATAGGGTGGAGGATAGGATAGGATAGAGGATAGGATCGTATAGAGGATAGGATAGGTGATTGGATAGGATAGAGGATAGGATAGGGTAGATGATAGGATAGAGAATAGGATAGGATAGAGGATAGGATAGAATAGAGGATAGGATTGGATAGAGGATAGGATAGGGGATTGGATAGTATAGAGGATAAGATAGGATAGAGGATATGATAGGATAGAGGATAGGATGGGATAGAGGATAGGATAGGATAGAGGATAGGATGGGATAGAGGATAGGATAGGGGATTGGATAGGATAGAGGACAGGAGAAGATAGAAGATAACATAGGGGATTGGATAGGATAGAGGAAAGGAGACGATAGAGATTGGATAGGATAGAGGATATTATAGGATAGAGGATAGGATATGATAGAGGATAGGATAGAGGATTGGATAGGATAGAGGATATGATAGGATAGCGGATAGGATATAATGGAGTATAGGATAGGAATGAGGATAGGATAGGGTTGAGGATAGGATAGGATAGAGGATAGGATAGAGGATGGCATATGATAGAGGATATGATAGGATAGCGGATAGGATATAATGGAGTATAGGATAGGAATGAGGATAGGATAGGGTTCAGGATAGGATAGGATAGAGGATAGGATAGGATAGAGGATAGGTTAGGATAGAGGATAGGATAGGATAGAGGATAGGATAGGATAGAGGATAGGATAGGATAGAGGATAGGATAGAATAGAGGATAGGATAGGATAGAGGATAGGATAGGATAGAGGATAGGATAGGATAGAGGATGGGATAGGATAGAGGATAGGATAGGATAGAGGATACTATAGGATAGGATAGAGGATAGGATAGGATAGAGGATAGGATAGAATAGAGGATAGGATAGGATAGTGGATAGGATAGGATAGAGCAGACGATAGAGGATAGGATAGGATAGAGGATAGGGTAGGGGAATGGATAGGATAGAGGATAGGATAGGGTAGATGATATTATAGGCAAGAGGATAGGATATGATAGAGGATAAGATATTATAGAGGATAGGATAGGATAGAGAATAGGATAGGATAGAGAATAGGATAGGATAGAGGATATGTTAGGATAGAGTATAGGATAGGATAGAGGATAGGATAGGATAGAGGATAGGATAGGATAGAGGATATAATAGGATAGAGGATAGGATAGGATAGAGGATATGATAGGAAAGCGGATAGGATATAATGGAGTATAGGATAGGAATGAGGATAGGCTGGGTTGAGGATAGGATAGGATAGAGGTTAGGATAGTGTAGAGAATAGGATAGGATAGAGGATAGGATTGGATACAGTATAGAATAGGATAGAGCATAGGATAGGATAGGATTGAGGATAGGATAGGATAGGGGATAGGATAGGATAGGATAGGGGATAGGATAGGATAGGATAGGGGATAGGATAGGATAGAGGATATTATAGGAAAGAGGATAGGATATGATAGAGGATAGGATAGGATAGAGGATAGGATAGGATAGAGGATAGGATAGGATAGAGGATAGGATAGGATAGAGGGTAGGATAGGATAGAGGATAGGATAGGATAGGATAGAGGATAGGATTGGATAGAGGATATGATAGGATAGAGGATAGGATGGGATAGAGGATAGGATAGGATAGAGGAGAGGATGGGATAGAGGATAACATAGGATAGAGGATAGGATAGGATAGAGGATAGGATATGATAGAGGATATTATAGGATAGAGGATAGGATAGGATAGAGGATAGGATAGAGGATAGGATAGAGGATAGGATAGGATAGAGGATAGGATAGGATAGAGGATAGGATAGGATAGAGGATAGGATAGGATAGAGGATAGGATAGGATAGAGGATAGGATAGGATAGAGGATAGGATAGGATAGAGGATAGGATAGGATAGAGGATAGGATAGGATAGAGGATAGGATAGGATAGAGGATAGGATAGGATAGAGGATAGGATAGGATAGAGGATAGGATAGGATAGAGGAGAGGATAGGATAGAGGATAGAGGATAGGATAGGAGAGGGTAGAGGATAGGATAGGATAGAGGATAGGATAGGATAGGATAGAGGATAGGATAGGATAGAGGATAGGATAGGAAAGAGGATAGGATAGGATAGAGGATAGGTTAGGATAGAGGATTGGATAGTATAAAGGATAGGTGAGGATAGAGAATAGGATAGCATTGAGGTTAGGATAGGATAGTGGATAGGATAGGATAGAGCAGACGATAGAGGATAGGATAGGATAGAGGATAGGGTAGGACCTTGGATAGGATAGAGGATACGATAGGATAGAGGATAGGATAGGATAGAGGATAGGATAGGATAGAGGATAGGATAGGATAGAGGATAGGATAGGATAGAGGATAGGATAGGATAGGATAGAGGATAGGTTAGGATAGAGTATAGGATAGGATAGAGGATAGGATAGCACAGAGGATAGGATAGGATAGAGGATAGGATAGGATAGAGGATAGGATAGGATAGAGGATAGGATAGGATAGGATATAGAATAGGATAGGATAGAGGATAGGATAGGATAGAGGATTGGATAGTATAAAGGATAGGTGAGGATAGAGAATAGGATAGCATTGAGGTTAGGATAGGATAGTGGATAGGATAGGATAGAGCAGACGATAGAGGATAGGATAGGATAGAGGATAGGGTAGGACATTGGATAGGATAGAGCATACGATAGGATAGAGGATAGGATAGGATAGAGGATAGGATAGGATAGAGGATAGGATAGGATAGAGGATAGGATAGGATAGAGGATAGGATAGGATGGAGGATAGGATAGGATAGAGGATAGGATAGGATAGAGAATAGGATAGGATAGAGGATAGGATAGGATAGGATAGAGGATAGGTTAGGATAGAGGATTGGATAGTATAAAGGATAGGTGAGGATAGAGAATAGGATAGCATTGAGGTTAGGATAGGATAGTGGATAGGATAGGATAGAGCAGACGATAGAGGATAGGATAGGATAGAGGATAGGGTAGGACATTGGATAGGATAGAGGATAGGATAGGATAGAGGATAGGATAGGATAGAGGATAGGATAGGATAGAGGATAGGATAGGATAGAGGATAGGATAGGATAGAGGATAGGATAGGATAGAGGATAGGATAGGATAGAGAATAGGATAGGATAGAGGATAGGATAGGATAGGATAGAGGATAGGATAGGATAGAGGATAGGATAGGATAGAGGATAGGTTAGGATAGAGTATAGGATAGGATAGAGGATAGGATAGCACAGAGGATAGGATAGGATAGAGGATAGGATAGGATAGAGAATAGGATAGGATAGAGGATAGGATAGGATAGAGGATAGGATAGGATAGAGGATAGGATAGGATAGAGGATAGGATAGGATAGAGGATAGGATAGGATAGAGGATAGGATAGGATAGGATATAGAATAGGATAGGATAGAGGATAGGATAGGATAGAGGATAGGATAGGATATAGGATAGGATAGAGGATTGGTTAGTATAAAGGATAGGGGAGGATAGAGGATAGGATAGGATAGAGGATAGGATAGAGGATAGGATAGGATAGAGGATATGATAGAGGATAGGATAGAGGATATTATAGGATAGAGGATATGATACGATAGCGGATAGGATATAATGGAGTATAGGATAGTAATGAGGATAGGATAGCGTTGAGGATAGGATAGGATAGAGGATATAATAGGATAGAGGATAGTTAGGATAGAGGATAGGATAGGATAGGATAGAGGATAGGATAGGATAGAGGATAGGATAGGATAGAGGATAGGATAGAGGATAGGATAGGATAGAGGATAGGATAGAGGATAGGATAGAGGATAGGATAGGATAGAGGATAGGATAGAGGATAGGATAGAGGATAGGATAGAGGATAGGATAGAGGATTGGATAGGATAGAGGATAGGATATAATGGAGTATAGGATAGGAGTGAGGATAGGATAGCGTTGAGGATAGGATAGGATAGAGGATAGGATAGGATAGAGGGTAGGTTAGGATAGAGGATAGGATAGGATAGAGGATAGGATAGGATAGAGGATAGGATAGGATAGAGAATAGGATAGGATAGAGGATAGGTTAGGATAGAGTATAGGATAGGATAGAGGATAGGATAGCATAGAGGATAGGATAGGATAGAGGATAGGATAGGATAGGATAGAGGATAGGATAGGATAGGATAGAGGATAGGATAGGATAGAGGATAGGATAGGATAGAGGATAGGATAGGATAGAGGATAGGATAGGATAGAGGATAGGATAGGATAGAGGATAGGATAGGTTAGAGGATAGGATAGGATAGAGGATAGGATAGAGGATAGGATAGGATAGAGGATATGATAGAGGATAGGATAGAGGATTGGATAGGATATAGGATATTATAGGATAGAGGATATGATACGATAGCGGATAGGATATAATGGAGTATAGGATAGTAATGAGGATAGGATAGCGTTGAGGATTGGTTAGGATAGAGGATAGGATAGGATAGGATAGAGGATAGGATAGGATAGAGGATAGGATAGGATAGAGGATAGGATAGGATAGAGGATAGGATAGGATAGAGGATAGGATAGGATAGAGGATAGGATAGGATAGAGGATAGGATAGGATAGAGGATAGGATAGGATAGAGGATAGGATAGGATAGAGGATAGGATAGGATAGAGGATAGGATAGGATAGAGGATAGGATAGGATAGAGGATATTATAGGATAGAGGATAGGATAGAGGATAGGATAGAGGATTGGATAGGATAGAGGATATTATAGGATAGAGGATATGATAGGATAGCGGATAGGATATAATGGAGTATAGGATAGGAATGAGGATAGGATAGCGTTGAGGATAGGATAGGAAAGAGGACAGGATAGGATAGAGGATAGGTTAGGATAGAGGATAGGATAGGATAGAGGATAGGATAGGATAGAGTATAGAGTAGGATAGAGCATAGGATAGGATAGGATTGAGGGTAGGATAGGATAGAGGATAGGATAGGATAGAGGATAGGATAGGGGATTGGATAGGATAGAGGACAGGAGACGATAGAAGATAAGATAGGGGATTGGATAGGATAGAGGATAGGATAGCATAGAGGATAGGATAGGATAGAGGATAGGATAGGATAGAGGGTAGGATAGGATAGAGGATAGGATAGGATAGGATAGGATAGAGGATAGGATAGGATAGAGGATAGGATATGATAGAGGATAGGATAGGATAGAGGATAGGATAGGATAGAGGATAGGATAGGATAGGATAGAGGATAGGACAGGGTAGAGGATAGGATAGGATAGAGGATAGCATAGGATAGAGGATAGGATAGGATAGAGGATAGAATAGGATAGAGGATAGGATAGAGGATTGGTTAGTATAAAGGATAGGAGAGGATAGAGGATAGGATAGGATTGAGGATAGGATAGGATAGAGGATAGGATAGGATAGAGGATAGGATAGGATAGAGCATAGGTTAGGATAGGATTGAGGGTAGGATAGGATAGAGGATAGGATAGGATAGAGGATAGGATAGGGGATTGTATAGGATAGAGGACAGGAGACGATAGAAGATAAGATAGAGGATAGGATAGGATAGAGGATAGGATAGGGGATTGGATAGGATAGATGACAGGAGACGATAGAAGATAGGATAGGGGATTGGATAGGATAGAGGAAAGGAGACGATAGAGATTGGATAGGATAGATGATATTATAGGAAAGAGGATAGGATATGATAGAGAATACGAAATTATAGAGGATAGGACAGGATAGAGGATAGGATAGGATAGAGGATAGGATAGGATACAGGATAGGATAGGATAGAGGATAGGATAGGATAGAGGATAGGTTAGGATAGAGGATAGGATAGGATAGAGGATAGGATAGGATAGAGGATAGGATAGGATAGAGGATGGGATAGGATAGAGTATAGAATAGGATAGAGCATAGGATAGGATAGGATTGAGGGTGGGATAGGATAGAGGATAGGATAGGATAGAGGATAGGATAGGGGATTGTATAGGATAGAGGACAGGAGACGATAGAAGATAAGATAGGGGATTGGATAGGATGGAGGAAAGGAGACGATAGAGATTGGATAGGATAGGTGATATAATAGGAAAGAGGATAGGATATGATAGAGGATACGATATTATAGAGGATAGGACAGGATAGAGGATAGGATAGGATAGAGGATAGGATAGGATAGGATAGAGGATAGGATAGGATAGAGGATAGGATAGGATAGAGGATAGGATAGAGGATAGGATAGAATAGAGGATAGGATAGGATAGGATAGAGGATAGGATAGGATAGAGGATAGGATAGGATAGAGGATAGGATAGGATAGGATAGAGGATAGGATAGGATAAAGGATAGGATAGGATAGAGGATAGGATAGGATAGATGATAGGATAGGATAGAGGATAGGATAGGATAGAGGATAGGATAGAGGATAGGATAGAGGATTGGATAGAGGATAGGATAGGATAGAGGATAGGATAGGATAGAGGATAGGATAGGATAGAGGATAGGATAGAGGATAGGATAGAGGATTGGATATGATAGAGGATATTATAGGATAGAGGATATGATAGGATAGCGGATAGGATTTAATGGAGTATAGGATAGGAATGAGGATAGGATAGCGTTGAGGATAGGATAGGATAGAGGATAGGATAGGATAGAGGGTAGGTTAGGATAGAGGATAGGATAGGATAGAGGATAGGATAGGAAAGAGGATAGGATAGGATAGAGCATAGGTTAGGATAGAGGATTGGATAGTATAAAGGATAGGTGAGGATAGAGTATAGGATAGGATAGAGGATAGGATAGCATAGAGGATAGGATAGGATAGAGGATAGGATAGGATAGGATAGAGGATAGGATAGGATAGACGATAGGATAGGATAGAGGATTGGATAGGATAGAGGATAGGATAGGATAGAGGATAGGATAGAAGATTGGTTAGTATAAAGGATAGGAGAGGATAGAGGATAGGATAGGATAGAGGATAGGATAGAGGATAGGATAGGATAGAGGATATGATAGAGGATATGATAGAGGATAGGATAGAGGATTGGATAGGATAGAGGATATTATAGGATAGAGGATATGATACGATAGCGGATAGGATATAATGAAGTATAGGATAGTAATGAGGATAGGATAGCGTTGAGGATAGGATAGGATAGAGGATATAATAGGATAGAGGATAGGTTAGGATAGAGGATAGGATAGGATAGAGGATAGGATAGGATAGAGGATAGGATAGGATAGAGGATAGGATAGGATAGAGGATAGGATAGGATAGAGGATAGGATAGAGGATAGGATAGGATAGAGGATAGGATAGAGGATAGGATAGAGGATTGGATAGGATAGAGGATATTATAGGATAGAGGATATGATAGGATAGCGGATAGGATATAATGGAGTATAGGATAGGAATGAGGATAGGATAGCGTTGAGGATAGGATAGGATAGAGGATATAATAGGATAGAGGATAGGTTAGGATAGAGGATAGGATAGGATAGGATAGAGGATAGGATAGGATAGAGGATAGGATAGGATAGAGGATAGGATAGGATAGAGGATAGGATAGGATAGAGGATGGGATAGGATAGAGTATAGAATAGGATAGAGCATAGGATAGGATAGGATTGAGGGTAGGATAGGATAGAGGATAGGATAGGATAGGGGATTGTATAGGATAAAGGACAGGAGACGATAGAAGATAAGATAGGGGATTGGATAGGATGGAGGAAAGGAGACGATAGAGATTGGATAGGATAGGTGATATAATAGGAAAGAGGATAGGATATGATAGAGGATACGATATTATAGAGGATAGGACAGGATAGAGGATAGGATAGGATAGAGTATAGGAAAGGATAGAGGATAGGATAGGATAGAGGATACGATAGGGTAGATGATATCATAGGCAAGAGGATAGGATATGATAGAGCATACGATATTATAGAGGATAGGATAGGATAGAGAATAGGATAGGATAGAGGATATGTTAGGATAGAGTATAGGATAGGATAGAGGATAGGATAGCATAGAGGATAGGATAGGATAGAGGATAGGATAGGATAGAGAATAGGATAGGATAGAGGATAGGATAGGATAGGATAGAGGATAGGATAGGATAGAGGATAGGATAGGATAGAGGATAGGATAGGATAGAGGATAGGATAGGATAGAGGATAGGATAGGATAGAGGATAGGATAGAGGATAGGATAGAATAGAGGATAGGATAGGATAGGATAGAGGATAGGATAGGATAGAGGATAGGATAGGATAGAGGATAGGATAGGATAGAGGATAGGATAGGATAGAGGATAGGATAGGATAGAGGATAGGATAGGATAGAGGATAGGATAGGATAGAGGATAGGATAGGATAGAGGATAGGATAGGATAGAGGATAGGATAGGATAGAGGATAGGATAGGATAGAGGATAGGATAGGATAGAGGATAGGATAGGATAGAGGATAGGATAGGATAGAGGATAGGATAGGATAGAGGATAGGATAGGATAGAGGATAGAGGATAGGATAGGAGAGGATAGAGGATAGGATAGGATAGAGGATAGGATAGGATAGGATAGAGGATAGGATAGGATAGAGGATAGGATAGGAAAGAGGATAGGATAGGATAGAGGATAGGTTAGGATAGAGGATTGGATAGTATAAAGGATAGGTGAGGATAGAGAATAGGATAGCATTGAGGTTAGGATAGGATAGTGGATAGGATAGGATAGAGCAGACGATAGAGGATAGGATAGGATGGAGGATAGGGTAGGACATTGGATAGGATAGAGGATACGATAGGATAGATGATATCATAGGCAAGGGGATAGGATATGATAGAGGATACGATATTATAGAGGATAGGATAGGATAGAGAATAGGATAGGATAGAGGATAGGTTAGGATAGAGTATAGGATAGGATAGAGGATAGGATAGCACAGAGGATAGGATAGGATAGAGGATAGGATAGGATAGAGAAAAGGATAGGATAGAGGATAGGATAGGATAGAGGATAGGATAGGATAGAGGACAGGATAGGATAGAGGATAGGATAGGATAGAGGATAGGATAGGATAGAGGATAGGATAGGATAGGATAGAGAATAGGATAGGATAGAGGATAGGATAGGATAGAGGATAGGATAGGATAGAGGATAGGATAGAGGATTGGTTAGTATAAAGGATAGGGGAGGATAGAGGATAGGATAGGATAGAGGATAGGATAGAGGATAGGATAGGATAGAGGATATGATAGAGGATAGGATAGAGGATATTATAGGATAGAGGATATGATACGATAGCGGATAGGATATAATGGAGTATAGGATAGTAATGAGGATAGGATAGCGTTGAGGATAGGATAGGATAGAGGATATAATAGGATAGAGGATAGGTTAGGATAGAGGATAGGATAGGATAGGATAGAGGATAGGATAGGATAGAGGATAGGATAGGATAGAGGATAGGATAGGATAGAGGATAGGATAGAGGATAGGATAGGATAGAGGATAGGATAGAGGATAGGATAGGATAGAGGATAGGATAGAGGATTGGATAGGATAGAGGATATTATAGGATAGAGGATATGATAGGATAGCGGATAGGATATAATGGAGTATAGGATAGGAATGAGGATAGGATAGCGTTGAGGATAGGATAGGATAGAGGATAGGATAGGATAGAGGGTAGGTTACATAGAGGATAGGATAGGATAGAGGATAGGATAGGATAGAGGATAGGATAGGATAGAGAATAGGATAGGATAGAGGATAGGTTAGGATAGAGTATAGGATAGGATAGAGGATAGGATAGCATAGAGGATAGGATAGGATAGAGGATAGGATAGGATAGAGGATAGGATAGGATAGAGGATAGGATAGGATAGGATAGAGGATAGGATAGGATAGAGGATAGGATAGGATAGAGGATAGGATAGGATAGAGGATAGGATAGGATAGGATAGAGGATAGGATAGGATAGAGGATAGGATAGGATAGAGGATAGGATAGGATAGAGGATAGGATAGGATAGAGGATAGGATAGGATAGAGGATAGGATAGGTTAGAGGATAGGATAGGATAGAGGATAGGATAGAGGATTGGATAGTATAAAGGATAGGAGAGGATAGAGTATAGGATAGGATAGAGGATAGGATAGCATAGAGGATAGGATAGGATAGAGGATAGGATAGGATAGGATAGAGGATAGGATAGGATAGACGATAGGATAGGATAGAGGATTGGATAGGATAGAGGATAGGATAGGATAGAGGATAGGATAGAAGATTGGTTAGTATAAAGGATAGGAGAGGATAGAGGATAGGATAGGATAGAGGATAGGATAGAGGATAGGATAGGATAGAGGATATGATAGAGGATATGATAGAGGATAGGATAGGGGATTGGATAGGATAGAGGATATTATAGGATAGAGGATATGATACGATAGCGGATAGGATATAATGAAGTATAGGATAGTAATGAGGATAGGATAGCGTTGAGGATAGGATAGGATAGAGGATATAATAGGATAGAGGATAGGTTAGGATAGAGGATAGGATAGGATAGAGGATAGGATAGGATAGAGGATAGGATAGGATAGAGGATAGGATAGGATAGAGGATAGGATAGGATAGAGGATAGGATAGAGGATACGATAGGGTAGATGATATCATAGGCAAGAGGATAGGATATGATAGAGGATACGATATTATAGAGGATAGGATAGGATAGAGAATAGGATAGGATAGAGGATAGGTTAGGATAGAGTATAGGATAGGATAGAGGATAGGATAGCATAGAGGATAGGATAGGATAGCGGATATGATAGGATAGAGGATAGGATAGGATAGAGGATAGGATAGGATAGGATAGAGAATAGGGTAGGAGATTGGATAGGATAGAGGATACGATAGGGTAGATGATATCATAGGCAAGAGGATAGGATATGATAGAGGATACGATATTATAGAGGATAGGACAGGATAGAGGATAGGATAGGATAGAGGATAGGATAGGATAGAGGATAGGATAGGATAGAGGATAGGATAGAGGATAGGATAGGATAGAGGATATGATAGAGGATAGGATAGAGGATATTATAGGATAGAGGATATGATACGATAGCGGATAGGATATAATGGAGTATAGGATAGTAATGAGGATAGGATAGCGTTGAGGATAGGATAGGATAGAGGATATAATAGGATAGAGGATAGGTTAGGATAGAGGATAAGATAGGATAGGATAGAGGATAGGATAGGATAGAGGATAGGAGAGGATAGAGGATAGGATAGAGGATAGGATAGGATAGAGGATAGGATAGAGGATAGGATAGGATAGAGGATAGGATAGAGGATAGGATAGAGGATTGGATAGGATAGAGGATATTATAGGATAGAGGATATGATAGGATAGCGGATAGGATATAATGGAGTATAGGATAGGAATGAGGATAGGATAGCGTTGAGGATAGGATAGGATAGAGGATAGGATAGGATAGAGGGTAGGTTAGGATAGAGGATAGGATAGGATAGAGGATAGGATAGGATAGAGGATAGGATAGGATAGAGAATAGGATAGGATAGAGGATAGGTTAGGATAGAGTATAGGATAGGATAGAGGATAGGATAGCATAGAGGATAGGATAGGATAGAGGATAGGATAGGATAGAGGATAGGATAGGATAGAGGATAGGATAGGATAGGATAGAGGATAGGATAGGATAGAGGATAGGATAGGATAGAGGATAGGATAGGATAGAGGATAGGATAGGATAGAGGATAGGATAGGATAGAGGATAGGATAGGATAGGATAGAGGACAGGATAGGATAGAGGATAGGATAGGATAGAGAATAGGATAGGATAGAGGATAGGATAGGATAGAGGATAGGATAGGATAGAGGATAGGATAGGTTAGAGGATAGGATAGGATAGAGGATAGGATAGAGGATTGGTTAGTATAAAGGATAGGAGAGGATAGAAGATAGGATAGGATAGAGGATAGGATAGAGGATAGGATAGGATAGAGGATATGATAGAGGATAGGATAGAGGATTGGATAGGATAGAGGATATTATAGGATAGAGGATATGATACGATAGCGGATAGGATATAATGGAGTATAGGATAGTAATGAGGATAGGATAGCGTTGAGGATAGGATAGGATAGAGGATATAATAGGATAGAGGATAGGTTAGGATAGAGGATAGGATAGGATAGGATAGAGGATAGGATAGGATAGAGCATAGGATAGGATAGAGGATAGGATAGGATAGAGGATAGGATAGGATAGAGGATAGGATAGGATAGAGGATAGGATAGGATAGAGGATAGGATAGGATAGAGGATAGGATAGGATAGAGGATAGGATAGGATAGAGGATAGGATAGGATAGAGGATAGGATAGAGGATAGGATAGAGGATAGGATAGAGGATTGGATAGGATAGAGGATATTATAGGATAGAGGATATGATAGGATAGCGGATAGGATATAATGGAGTATAGGATAGGAATGAGGATAGGATAGCGTTGAGGATAGGATAGGAAAGAGGATAGGATAGGATAGAGGATAGGTTAGGATAGAGGATAGGATAGGATAGAGGATAGGATAGGATAGAGTATAGAATAGGATAGAGCATAGGATAGGATAGGATTGAGGGTAGGATAGGATAGAGGATAGGATAGGATAGAGGATAGGATAGGGGATTGGATAGGATAGAGGACAGGAGACGATAGAAGATAAGATAGGGGATTGGATAGGATAGAGGATAGGATAGCATAGAGGATAGGATAGGATAGAGGATAGGATAGGATAGAGGGTAGGATAGGATAGAGGATAGGATAGGATAGGATAGGATAGAGGATAGGATAGGATAGAGGATAGGATATGATAGAGGATAGGATAGGATAGAGGATAGGATAGGATACAGGATAGGATAGGATAGGATAGAGGATAGGACAGGGTAGAGGATAGGATAGGATAGAGGATAGGATAGGATAGAGGATAGGATAGGATAGAGGATAGGATAGGATAGAGGATAGGATAGGATAGAGGATAGGATAGGATAGAGGATAGGATAGGATAGAGGATAGGATAGAGGATTGGTTAGTATAAAGGATAGGAGAGGATAGAGGATAGGATAGGATTGAGGATAGGATAGGATAGAGGATAGGATAGGATAGAGGATAGGATAGGATAGAGCATAGGTTAGGATAGGATTGAGGGTAGGATAGAGGATAGGATAGGATAGAGGATAGGATAGGATAGAGCATAGGTTAGGATAGGATTGAGGGTAGGATAGAGGATAGGATAGGATAGAGGATAGGATAGGGGATTGGATAGGATAGATGACAGGAGACGATAGAAGATAGGATAGGGGATTGGATAGGATAGAGGAAAGGAGACGATAGAGATTGGATAGGATAGATGATATTATAGGAAAGAGGATAGGATATGATAGAGAATACGAAATTATAGAGGATAGGACAGGATAGAGGATAGGATAGGATAGAGGATAGGATAGGATACAGGATAGGATAGGATAGAGGATAGGATAGGATAGAGGATAGGTTAGGATAGAGGATAGGATAGGATAGAGGATAGGATAGGATAGAGGATAGGATAGGATAGAGGATGGGATAGGATAGAGTATAGAATAGGATAGAGCATAGGATAGGATAGGATTGAGGGTAGGATAGGATAGAGGATAGGATAGGATAGAGGATAGGATAGCGGATTGTATAGGATAGAGGACAGGAGACGATAGAAGATAAGATAGGGGATTGGATAGGATGGAGGAAAGGAGACGATAGAGATTGGATAGGATAGGTGATATAATAGGAAAGAGGATAGGATATGATAGAGGATACGATATTATAGACGATAGGACAGGATAGAGGATAGGATAGGATTGAGGATAGGATAGGATAGGATAGAGGATAGGATAGGATAGAGGATAGGATAGAGGATAGGATAGAATAGAGGATAGGATAGGATAGGATAGAGGATAGGATACGATAGAGGATAGGATAGGATAGAGGATAGGATAGGATAGAGGATAGGATAGGATAGAGGATAGGATAGGATAGAGGATAGGATAGGATAGAGGATAGGATAGGATAGAGGATAGGATAGGATAGAGGATAGAGGATAGGATAGGACAGGATAGAGGATAGGATAGGATAGAGGATAGGATAGGATAGAGGATAGGATATGATAGAGGATAGGATAGGATAGAGGATAGGATAGGATAGAGGATAGGATAGGATAGGATAGAGGATAGGACAGGTTAGAGGATAGGATAGGATAGAGGATAGGATAGGATAGAGGATAGGATAGGATAGAGGATAGGATAGGATAGAGGATAGGATAGGATAGAGGATAGGATAGGATAGAGGATAGGATAGAGGATTGGTTAGTATAAAGGATAGGAGAGGATAGAGGATAGGATAGGATTGAGGATAGGATAGGATAGAGGATAGGATAGGATAGAGGATAGGATAGGATAGAGCATAGGTTAGGATAGGATTGAGGGTAGGATAGAGGATAGGATAGGATAGAGGATAGGATAGGATAGAGCATAGGTTAGGATAGGATTGAGGGTAGGATAGAGGATAGGATAGGATAGAGGATAGGATAGGGGATTGGATAGGATAGATGACAGGAGACGATAGAAGATAGGATAGGGGATTGGATAGGATAGAGGAAAGGAGACGATAGAGATTGGATAGGATAGGTGATATAATAGGAAAGAGGATAGGATATGATAGAGGATACGATATTATAGAGGATAGGACAGGATAGAGGATAGGATAGGATTGAGGATAGGATAGGATAGGATAGAGGATAGGATAGAGGATAGGATAGGATAGAGGATAGGTTAGGATAGAGGATAGGATAGGATAGAGGATAGGATAGGATAGAGGATAGGATAGGATAGAGGATGGGATAGGATAGAGTATAGAATAGGATAGAGCATAGGATAGGATAGGATTGAGGGTAGGATAGGATAGAGGATAGGATAGGATAGAGGATAGGATAGCGGATTGTATAGGATAGAGGACAGGAGACGATAGAAGATAAGATAGGGGATTGGATAGGATGGAGGAAAGGAGACGATAGAGATTGGATAGGATAGGTGATATAATAGGAAAGAGGATAGGATATGATAGAGGATACGATATTATAGAGGATAGGACAGGATAGAGGATAGGATAGGATTGAGGATAGGATAGGATAGGATAGAGGATAGGATAGGATAGAGGATAGGATAGGATAGAGGATAGGATAGAGGATAGGATAGAATAGAGGATAGGATAGGATAGGATAGAGGATAGGATACGATAGAGGATAGGATAGGATAGAGGATAGGATAGGATAGAGGATAGGATAGGATAGAGGATAGGATAGGATAGAGGATAGGATAGGATAGAGGATAGGATAGGATAGAGGATAGGATAGGATAGAGGATAGAGGATAGGATAGGACAGGATAGAGGATAGGATAGGATAGAGGATAGGATAGGATAGAGGATAGGATAGGATAGAGGATAGGATAGGATAGAGGACAGGATAGGATAGAGGATTGGGTAGGATAGAGGATATGATAGGATAGCGGATAGGATAGGATAGAGGATAGGATAGGATAGAGGTTAGGATAGGATAGAGGATAGGATAGAGGATAGGATAGAGGATAGGATAGGATAGAGGATAGGATAGAGGATAGGATAGAGGATATTATAGGATAGAGGATATGATAGGATAGCGGATAGGATATAATGGAGTATAGGATAGGAATGAGGATAGGATAGGATAGAGGATAGGATAGGAAAGAGGATAGGATAGGATAGAGGATAGGTTAGGATAGAGGATTGGATAGTATAAAGGATAGGCGATCGGATAGACGATAGTAAAGGGGATTGGATCGGATAGAGGATAGGATAGGATAGAGGATAGGAAAGGATAGGATAGATGGGATAGGATAGGATAGAGGATAGGATAGGATAGAGCATGGGATAGGATAGAGGATAGGATAGGATAGAGGATAGGATAGATGGGATAGGATAGGATAGAGGATAGGATAGGATAGAGCATGGGATAGGATAGAGGATAGGATAGGATAGAGGATAGGATAGGATAGAGGATAGAATAGGATAAAGGATAGGATAGGATAGGATAGGATAGAGCATGGGATAGGATAGAGGATAGGATAGGATAGAGGATAGGATAGGATAGAGGATAGAATAGGATAAAGGATAGGATAGGGTAGGATAGAGGATAGGATAGGATAGAGGATAGGATAGGATAGAGGATAGGATAGGATAGAGGATAGGATAGGATAGAGGATAGGATAGGATAGAGGATAGGATAGGATAGAGGATAGGATAGGATAGAGGATAGGATAGGATAGAGGATAGGATAGGATAGAGGATAGGATAGGATAGAGGATAGGATAGGATAGAGGATAGGATAGGATAGAGGATAGGATAGGATAGAGGATAGGATAGGATAGAGGATAGGATAGGATAGAGGATAGGATAGGATAGAGGATAGGATAGGATAGGATAGAGGATAGGATAGGGTTGAGGATAGGATAGGATTGAGGATAGGATAGGATAGGATAGAGGATAGGATAGGATAGAGGATAGGATAGGATAGAGGATAGGATAGGATAGAGGATAGGGTAGGATAGAGGGTAGGATAGTATAGCGGATAGGATAGGATATAGGATTGGATAGGATAGAGGATAGGATAGGATAGAGGATAGGATAGGATAGGATAGAGGATAGGATATGATAGAGGATAGGATAGGATAGAGGATAGGATAGTATAGAGGATAGGGTAGGATAGAGGATAGAGTATAGAGGATAGGATATGATACAGGATAGGATAGGATAGAGGATACGATATTATTGAGGATACGATAGGATAGAGGATAGGATAGGATAGAGGATAGGACAGGATAGAGGATAGGATAGGATAGAGGATAGGATAGGATAGAGGATAGGATAGGATAGAGGATAGTATAGGATAGAGAATAGGATAGGATATATGATATTATAGTATAGAGAATAGGATAGGATAGAGGATACGATAATATAGAGGATAGGATAGGATAGAGGATAGGATAGGGGATTGGATAGGATAGGATAGAGGATACGATATTATACAAGATACTATAGGATAGATGATAGGATAGGATAGAGGATAGGATAGGATAGAGGATAGGATGGGATAGAGGATAGGATTGGATAGAGGATAGGATAGGATAGAGGATAGGGTAGAGGATAGGATAGGATGGAGGATAGTATAGGATGGAGGATAGTATAGGATAGAGGATAGGATAGGATAGAGGATAGGATGGCGGATTGGATAGGATAGAGTATAGGATAGGATAGAGGATAGGATAGGACAGAGGATAGGATATGATAGAGGATAGGATAGTATAGAGGATTGGATAGGATACAGGATAGGATAGGATAGAGGATAGGATAGGATAGAGGGATAGGATAGAGGATAGGATAGAGGATTGGATCGGATAGAGGATTGTATAGGATAGAGGATAGGATAGGATAGGGGATTGGATACGATAGAGGATAGGATAGGATAGAGGATAGGATAGGATAGAGGATAGGATAGGATAGAGGATAGGATAGGATAGAGGATAGGATAGAATAGAGGATAGGATAGGATAGAGGATAGGATAGGATAGAGGATAGGATAGGATAGAGGATAGGATAGGATTGAGGATAGGATAGGCTAGAGGATAGGATAGGATAGAGGATAGGATAGGATAGAGGATAGGATAGGATAGAGGATAGGATAGGATAGAGGATAGGATAGGATATAGGATAGGATAGGATAGAGGATAGGATAGGATAGAGGATAGGATAGGATAGGATATGATAGAGGATAGGATAGGATAGAGGATAGGATAGGGTAGAGGATAGGATAGGATGGAGGATAGGATAGGATAGAGGATAGGATGGGATAGAGGATAGGATAGAGGATAGAGGATAGGATAGAGGATAGGATAGAGGATTGGATAGGATAGCGGATAGGATAGGATATAGGATTGGATAGGATAGAGGACAGGATACGATACAGGACAGGATAGCATAGAGGATAGGATAGAGGATAGGATAGAGGATTGGATCGGATAGAGGATTGTATAGGATAGAGGATATTATAGGATAGAGGATAGGATAGGATTGAGGATAGGATGGGATAGAGGTTAGGATCGGATAGAGGATAGGATACGATAGAGGATAGTATAGGATAGAGGATAGGATAGGATAGAGGATAGGATAGGATAGAGGATAGGATAGGATATAGGATAGGATAGGATAGAGGATAGGATAGGATAGAGGATAGGATAGGATAGGATATGATAGAGGATAGGATAGGATAGAGGATAGGATAGGGTAGAGGATAGGATAGGATGGAGGATAGGATAGGATAGAGGATAGGATGGGATAGAGGATAGGATAGAGGATAGAGGATAGGATAGAGGATAGGATAGAGGATTGGATAGGATAGCGGATAGGATAGGATATAGGATTGGATAGGATAGAGGACAGGATACGATACAGGACAGGATAGCATAGAGGATAGGATAGAGGATAGGATAGAGGATTGGATCGGATAGAGGATTGGATAGGATAGGGGGTATTAGAGGATAGAGGGTAGGATAGTATAGCGGATAGGATATGATATAGGATTGGATAGGATAGAGGATAGGATACGATAGAGAATATAATAGGATAGGATAGAGGATTGTATAGGATAGAGGATATTATAGGATAGAGGATAGGATATGATAGAGGATAGGATAGGTCAGAGGATAGGATAGTATAGAGGATAGGATAGGATAGAGGATAGGATAGGATAGAGGATAGGATGGGATAGAGGATAGGATAGAGGATAGAGGATAGGATAGAGGATAGGATAGAGGATTGGATAGGATAGCGGATAGGATAGGATATAGGATTGGATAGGATAGAGGACAGGATACGATACAGGACAGGATAGCATAGAGGATAGGATAGAGGATAGGATAGAGGATTGGATCGGATAGAGGATTGTATAGGATAGAGGATATTATAGGATAGAGGATAGGATAGGATTGAGGATAGGATGGGATAGAGGTTAGGATCGGATAGAGGATAGGATACGATAGAGGATAGTATAGGATAGAGGATAGGATAGGATAGAGGATAGTATAGGATAAATGATATTATAGGATAGAGGATAGGATAGGGTAGAGGATAGGATAGAGGATAGGATAGGATAGAGGATAGGATCGGATAGAGGATAGGATACGATAGAGGATAGTATAGGATAAATGATATTATAGGATAGAGGATAGGATAGGGTAGAGGATAGGATAGAGAATAGGATAGGATGGAGGATAGGATAGAATAGAGGATAGGATCGGATAGAGGATAGGATACGATAGAGGATAGTATAGGATAGAGGATAGGATAGGATAGAGAATAGTATAGGATAGCTGATATTATAGGATAGAGGATAGGATAGGATAGAGGATAGGTTCGGATAGATGATAGGATAGGGGATTGGATAGAATAGAGGGTAGGATAGGATAGAGGATAGGATACGATAGAGGATAGTATAGGATAGACGATAGGATAGGATAGAGAATAGTATAGGATAGATGATATTATAGGATAGAGGATATTATAGGATAGAGGATAGGATAGGGTAGAGGATAGGATCGGATAGAGGATAGGATAGGGGATTGGGTAGTATAGAGGAGAGGATAGGATAGAGGATAGGATAGGGTAGAGGATAGGATAGAGAATAGTATAGGATAGAGGATAGGACAGAATAGAGGATAGGTTCGGATAGATGATAGGATAGGGAATTGGATAGAATAGAGGGTAGGATAGGATAGAGGATAGGATACGATAGAGGATAGTATAGGATAGAGGATAGGATAGGATAGAGGATAGGATCGGATAGAGGATAGGATAGGGGATTGGGTAGTATAGAGGAGAGGATAGGATAGAGGATAGGATAGGGTAGAGTATAGGATACAGAATAGGATAGGATAGAGGATAGGATAGGATAGAGGATAGGATCGGATAGAGGATAGGATACGATAGAGGATAGTATAGGATAGAGGATAGGATAGGATAGAGAATAGTATAGGGTAAATGATATTATAGGATAGAGGATAGGATCGTATAGAGGATAGGATAGGGGATTGGGTAGTATAGAGGAGAGGATAGGGTAGAGGATAGGATACGATAGAGGATAGTATAGGATAGAGGATAGGATAGGATAGAGGATATTATAGGATAGAGCATAGGATAGGATAGAGGATAGGATACGATAGAGGATAGTATAGGATAGACGATAGGATAGGATAGAGAATAGTATAGGATAGATGATATTATAGGATAGAGGATATTATAGGATAGAGGATAGGATAGGATAGAGGATAGGATCGGATAGAGGATAGGATAGGGGATTGGGTAGTATAGAGGAGAGGATAGGGTAGAGGATAGGATACGATAGAGGATAGTATAGGATAGAGGATAGGATAGGATAGAGGATATTATAGGATAGAGGATAGGATAGGATAGAGGATAAGATAGCATAGAGGATAGGATAGTATAGAGGATAGGATCGTTTAGAGGATAGGATACGATAGAGGATAGGATAGAGGATAGGATCGAGGATTGGATAGGATAGAGGATAGGATAGGGTAGAGGATAGGATAGTATAGAGGATAGGATCGGATAGAGGATAGGATACGATAGAGGATAGGATAGAGGATAGGATAGGATAGAGGATATGATCGGATAGAGGATAAGATAGCATAGAGGATAGGATCGTATAGAGGATAGGATAGGGGATTGGGTAGTATAGAGGAGAGGATAGGATAGAGGATAGGATATAGTAGAGGATAGGATAGAGAATAGTATACGATAGAGGATAGGATCGGATTGAGGATAAGATAGCATAGAGGATAGGATAGTATAGAGGATAGGATCGTTTAGAGGATAGGATACGATAGAGGATAGGATAGAGGATAGGATCGAGGATTGGATAGGATAGAGGATAGGATAGGGTAGAGGATAGGATAGAGGATAGGATAGGATAGAGGATAGGATCGGATAGAGGATAGGATACGATAGAGGATAGTATAGGATAGAGGATAGGATAGGATAGAGGATAGTATAGGATAAATGATATTATAGGATAGAGGATAGGATAGGGTAGAGGATAGGATAGAGAATAGGATAGGATGGAGGATAGGATAGAATAGAGGATAGGATCGGATAGAGGATAGGATACGATAGAGGATAGTATAGGATAGAGGATAGGATAGGATAGAGAATAGTATAGGATAGCTGATATTATAGGATAGAGGATAGGATAGGATAGAGGATAGGTTCGGATAGATGATAGGATAGGGGATTGGATAGAATAGAGGGTAGGATAGGATAGAGGATAGGATACGATAGAGGATAGTATAGGATAGACGATAGGATAGGATAGAGAATAGTATAGGATAGATGATATTATAGGATAGAGGATATTATAGGATAGAGGATAGGATAGGGTAGAGGATAGGATCGGATAGAGGATAGGATAGGGGATTGGGTAGTATAGAGGAGAGGATAGGATAGAGGATAGGATAGGGTAGAGGATAGGATAGAGAATAGTATAGGATAGAGGATAGGACAGAATAGAGGATAGGCTAGGGGATTGGATAGGATAGAGGACATGATACGATAGGACATGAGGATAGGATAGGGTAGAGAATAGGATAGGATAGAGGATAGGATAGGGGATTGGGTAGTATAGAGCAGAGGATAGGATAGAGGATAGGATAGGGTAGAGGATAGGATAGAGAATAGTATAGGATAGAGGATAGGATAGGATAGAAGATAGGTTCGGATAGATGATAGGATAGGGAATTGGATAGAATAGAGGGTAGGATAGGATAGAGGATAGGATACGATAGAGGATAGTATAGGATAGAGGATAGGATAGGATAGAGGATAGGATCGGATAGAGGATAGGATAGGGGATTGGGTAGTATAGAGGAGAGGATAGGATAGAGGATAGGATAGGGTAGAGGATAGGATAGAGAATAGTATAGGATAGAGGATAGGACAGGATAGAGGATAGGATAGGGGATTGGATAGGATAGAGGATAGGATAGGATAGAGGATAGGATAGGATAGAGAATAGGATAGGATAGAGGATAGGATAGGATAGAGGATAGGATAGGGTAGAGTATAGGATACAGAATAGGATAGGATAGAGGATAGGATAGGATAGAGGATAGGATCGGATAGAGGATAGGATACGATAGAGGATATTATAGGATAGAGGATAGGATAGGATAGAGGATAAGATAGCATAGAGGATAGGATAGTATAGAGGATAGGATCGTTTAGAGGATAGGATACGATAGAGGATAGGATAGAGGATAGGATCGAGGATTGGATAGGATAGAGGATAGGATAGGGTAGAGGATAGGATAGTATAGAGGATAGGATCGGATAGAGGATAGGATACGATAGAGGATAGGATAGAGGATAGGATAGGATAGAGGATATGATCGGATAGAGGATAAGATAGCATAGAGGATAGGATCGTATAGAGGATAGGATAGGGGATTGGGTAGTATAGAGGAGAGGATAGGATAGAGGATAGGATATAGTAGAGGATAGGATAGAGAATAGTATACGATAGAGGATAGGATCGGATTGAGGATAAGATAGCATAGAGGATAGGATAGTATAGAGGATAGGATCGTTTAGAGGATAGGATACGATAGAGGATAGGATAGAGGATAGGATCGAGGATTGGATAGGATAGAGGATAGGATACGATAGAGGATAGGATAGGGTAGAGTATAGGATACAGAATAGGATAGGATAGAGGATAGGATAGGGTAGAGGATAGGATAGTATAGAGGATAGGATAGGATAGAGAATATTATAGGATAGATGATATTATAGGATAGAGGATAGGATAGGATAGAGGATAGGATCGGATAGACGATAGGATAGGGGATTGGTTAGTATAGAGGAGAGGATAGGATAGAGGATAGGATAGGGTAGAGGATAGGATAGAGAATAGTATAGGATAGAGGATATTGTAGGATAGAGGATAGGATAGGGTAGAGTGTAGGATACATAATAGGATAGGATAGAGGATAGGATAGGATAGAGGATAGGTTCGGATAGAGGATAGGATACGATAGAGGATAGGATAGGGTAGAGTGTAGGATACATAATAGGATAGGATAGAGGATAGGATAGGATAGAGGATAGGATAGAGGATTGGATAGGATAGAGGATAGGATAGGATAGAGGATAGGATAGGGTAGAGTATAGGATACATAATAGGATAGGATTGAGGAGAGGATAGGATGGAGGATAGGATCGGATAGAGGACAGGATAGGATAGAGGATAGGATAGGATGGAGGATAGGATAGGTGGTTGGGGTAGGATATAGGATAGGATATTATTGAGGATAAGATAGGATAGTGGATAGGATAGGATAGAGCAGACGATAGAGGAGAGGATAGAGAATTGGATAGGATAGATGATAGTATAGGATGGAGGATACGATAGGGTAGAGGATAGGATAGAGAATAGGATAGGATAGAGGATAGGATAGGATAGAGGATAGGATCGGATAGAGGATAGGATAGGGGATTGGATAGGATAGAGGATAGGATAGGATAGAGAATAGGATAGGATAGAGGATAGGATAGGATAGAGGATAGGTTCGGATAGAGGATAGGATACGATAGAGGATAGGATAGGGTAGAGTGTAGGATACATAATAGGATAGGATAGAGGATAGGATAGGATAGAGGATAGGTTCGGATAGAGGATAGGATAGGATAGAGGATAGGTTCGGATAGAGGATAGGATAGGATAGAGGATAGGTTCGGATAGAGGATAGGAGAGGATTCATGATAGGACAGGATAGAGGATAGGATAGGGGATTGGATAGGATAGAGGATAGGATAGGATAGAGGATAGGATAGAGAATAGGATAGGATAGGATAGAGGATAGGATCGGATAGAGGATAGGATAGGGTAGAGTATAGGATACAGAATAGGATAGGATAGAGGATAGGATAGGATAGAGGATAGGATCGGATAGAGGATAAGATAGCATAGAGGATAGGATAGTATAGAGGATAGGATCGTTTAGAGGATAGGATACGATAGAGGATAGGATAGAGGATAGGATCGAGGATTGGATAGGATAGAGGATAGGATACGATAGAGGATAGGATAGGGTAGAGTATAGGATACAGAATAGGATAGGATAGAGGATAGGATAGGGTAGAGGATAGGATAGTATAGAGGATAGGATAGGATAGAGAATAGTATAGGATAGATGATATTATAGGATAGAGGATAGGATAGGATAGAGGATAGGATCGGATAGAGGATAGGATAGGGGATTGGGTAGTATAGAGGAGAGGATAGGATAGAGGATAGGATAGGGTAGAGGATAGGATAGAGAATAGTATAGGATAGAGGATAGGACAGGATAGAGGATAGGATAGGGGATTGGATAGGATAGAGGATAGGATAGGATAGAGGATAGGATAGGATAAAGGATAGGATAGGATAGAGGATAGGATAGGGTAGAGTATAGGATACAGAATAGGATAGGATAGAGGATAGGATAGGATAGAGGATATTATAGGATAGAGGATAGGATAGGATACAGGATAGGATAGGATAGAGGATAGGAGAAGATTCATGATAGGATAGGATTGATGATCGGATAGGATAGTGGATAGGATAGGATAGATGATATTATAGGATAGAGGATAGGATAGGATAGAGGATAGGCTCGGATAGATAATAGGATAGGGGATTGGATAGAATAGAGCATAGGATAGGATAGAGGATAGGATAGGATAGAGGATAGGATAGGGTAGAGGATTGGATAGGATAGAGGATCGGATAGGATAGAGGACAGGATAGGGTAGAGGATAGGATCGGATAGAGGATAGGTTAGGGGATTGGATAGGATAGAGGATAGGATAGGATAGAGGATAGGATAGGATAGAGGATAGGATAGTATAGAGGATAGGATCGGATAGAGGATAGGATACGATAGAGGATAGGATAGAGGATTGGATAGGATAGAGGATAGGATAGGATAGAGGATAGGATAGGGTAGCGGATAGGATAGAGAATAGGATAGGATAGAGGATAGGTTCGGATAGAGGATAGGTTCGGATAGAGGATAGGATACGATAGAGGATAGGATAGGGTAGAGTGTAGGATACATAATAGGATAGGATAGAGGATAGGATAGGATAGAGGATAGGTTCGGATAGAGGATAGGATAGAATAGAGGATAGGATATGGTAGAGTATAGGATACATAATAGGATAGGATTGAGGATAGGATAGGATAGAGGATAGGATAGGATAGAGGATAGGATCGGATAGAGGACAGGATACGATACAGGATAGTATAGGATAGAGGATAGGATAGGATAGAGAATAGTATAGGATAGATGATATTATAGGATAGAGGATAGGATAGGGTAGAGGATAGGATAGAGAATAGGATAGGATAGAGGATAGGATCGGTTAGAGGATAGGATAGGGTAGAGGATAGGATAGGATAGAGAATAGTATAGGATAAATGATATTATAGGATACAGGATAGGATACGGTAGAGGATAGGATGGAGAATAGGATAGGATGGAGGATAGGATAGGATAGAGGATAGGATCGGATAGAGGATAGGATAGGGTAGAGTATAGGATACAGAATAGGATAGGATAGAGGATAGGATAGGATAGAGGATAGGATCGGATAGAGGATAGGATACGATAGAGGATAGTATAGGATAGAGGATAGGATAGGATAGAGGATAGTATAGGATAAATGATATTATAGGATAGAGGATAGGATAGGGTAGAGGATAGGATAGAGGATAGGATCGGATAGAGGATAGGATACGATAGAGGATAGTATAGGATAGAGGATAGGATAGGATAGAGGATAGTATAGGATAAATGATATTATAGGATAGAGGATAGGATAGGGTAGAGGATAGGATAGAGGATAGGATCGGATAGAGGATAGGATACGATAGAGGATAGTATAGGATAGAGGATAGGATAGGGTAGAGGATAGGATAGAGAATAGGATAGGATAGAGGATAGGATCGGTTAGAGGATAGGATAGGGTAGAGGATAGGATAGGATGGAGGATAGGATAGGATAGAGGATAGGATCGGATAGAGGATAGGATACGATAGAGGATAGTATAGGATAGAGGATAGGATAGGATAGAGAATAGTATAGGATAGCTGATATTATAGGATACAGGATAGGATAGGGTAGAGGATAGGATGGAGAATAGGATAGGATAGAGGATAGGATAGGGTAGAGGATAGGATAGAGAATAGGATAGGATGGAGGATAGGATAGGATAGAGGATAGGATCGGATAGAGGATAGGATACGATAGAGGATAGTATAGGATAGAGGATAGGATAGGATAGAGAATAGTATAGGATAGCTGATATTATAGGATAGAGGATAGGATAGGATAGAGGATAGGTTCGGATAGATGATAGGATAGGGGATTGGATAGAATAGAGGGTAGGATAGGATAGAGGATAGGATACGATAGAGGATAGTATAGGATAGACGATAGGATAGGATAGAGAATAGTATAGGATAGATGATATTATAGGATAGAGGATATTATAGGATAGAGGATAGGATAGGGTAGAGGATAGGATCGGATAGAGGATAGGATACGATAGAGGATAGTATAGGATAGAGGATAGGATAGGATAGAGAATAGTATAGGATAGCTGATATTATAGGATAGAGGATAGGATAGGATAGAAGATAGGTTCGGATAGATGATAGGATAGGGAATTGGATAGAATAGAGGGTAGGATAGGATAGAGGATAGGATACGATAGAGGATAGTATAGGATAGAGGATAGGATAGGATAGAGGATAGGATCGGATAGAGGATAGGATAGGGGATTGGGTAGTATAGAGGAGAGGATAGGATAGAGGATAGGATAGAGAATAGTATAGGATAGAGGATAGGACAGGATAGAGGATAGGATAGGGGATTGGATAGGATAGAGGATAGGATAGGATAGAGGATAGGATAGGATAGAGAATAGGATAGCATAGAGGATAGGATAGGATAGAGGATAGGATAGGGTAGAGTATAGGATACAGAATAGGATAGGATAGAGGATAGGATAGGATAGAGGATAGGATCGGATAGAGGATAGGATACGATAGAGGATAGTATAGGATAGAGGATAGGATAGGATAGAGAATAGTATAGGGTAAATGATATTATAGGATAGAGGATAGGATCGTATAGAGGATAGGATAGGGGATTGGGTAGTATAGAGGAGAGGATAGGATAGAGGATAGGATATAGTAGAGGATAGGATATAGAATAGTATACGATAGAGGATAGGACAGGATAGAGGTTAGGATAGGGGATTGGATAGGATAGAGGATAGGATATGATAGAGGATAGGATAGGGTAGAGGATAGTATAGGATAGAGGATAGGATAGGATAGAGGATAGTATAGGATAGCTGATATTATAGGATAGAGGATAGGATAGGATAGAGGATAGGTTCGGATAGATGATAGGATAGGGGATTGGATAGAATAGAGGGTAGGATAGGATAGAGGATAGGATACGATAGAGGATAGTATAGGATAGACGATAGGATAGGATAGAGAATAGTATAGGATAGATGATATTATAGGATAGAGGATATTATAGGATAGAGGATAGGATAGGATAGAGGATAGGATCGGATAGAGGATAGGATAGGGGATTGGGTAGTATAGAGGAGAGGATAGGGTAGAGGATAGGATACGATAGAGGATAGTATAGGATAGAGGATAGGATAGGATAGAGGATATTATAGGATAGAGGATAGGATAGGATACAGGATGGGATAGGATAGAGGATAGGAGAGGATTCATGATAGGATAGGATTGAGGATCGGATAGGATAGTGGATAGGATAGAATAGATGATATTATAGGATAGAGGATAGGATAGGATAAAGGATAGGCTCGGATAGATGATAGGATAGGGGATTGGATAGAATAGAGGATAGGATAGGATAGAGGATAGGATACGATAGAGGATAGTATAGGATAGAGGATAGGATAGGATAGAGAATAGTATAGGATAGATGATATTATAGGATAGAGGATAGGATAGGATAGAGGATAGGATCGGATAGAGGATAGGATAGGGGATTGGGTAGTATAGAGGAGAGGATAGGATAGAGGATAGGATAGGGTAGAGGATAGGATATAGAATAGTATAGGATAGAGGATAGGACAGGATAGAGGATAGGATAGGGGATTGGATAGGATAGAGGATAGGATAGGATAGAGGATAGGATACGATAGAGGATAGGATAGGATAGAGGATAGGATAGGGTAGAGTATAGGATACAGAATAGGATAGGATAGAGGATAGGATAGGATAGAGGATATTATAGGATAGAGGATAGGATAGGATACAGGAAAGGATAGGATAGAGGTTAGGATAGGGGATTGGATAGGATAGAGGATAGGATAGGATAGAGGATAGGATAGAGAATAGGATAGGATCGGATAGAGGATAGGATAGGGTAGAGTATATTATACAGAAGAGGATTGGATAGAGGATAGGATAGGGTAGAGGATAGGATAGAGAATAGAATAGGATAGAGGATAGGATCGGATAGAGGACATGATAGGGGATTGGATAGGATAGAGGATAGGATAGGATAGAGGATAGGATAGGATAGAGGATAGGATAGGATAGAGGATAGGATAGGATACAGGATAGGATAGGATAGAGGATAGGAGAGGATTCATGATAGGATAGGATTGAGGATCGGATAGGATAGTGGATAGGATAGGATAGATGATATTATAGGATAGAGGATAGGATAGGATAGAGGATAGGCTCGGATAGATGATGGGATAGGGGATTGGATAGAATAGAGGATAGGATAGGATAGAGGATAGGATAGGGGATTGGATAGGATAGAGGATAGGATAGGATAGAGGATAGGATAGAGAATAGGATAGGATAGAGGATAGGATAGCGGATTGTATAGGATAGAGGACAGGAGACGATAGAAGATAAGATAGGGGATTGGATAGGATGGAGGAAAGGAGACGATAGAGATTGGATAGGATAGGTGATATAATAGGAAAGAGGATAGGATATGATAGAGGATACGATATTATAGAGGATAGGACAGGATAGAGGATAGGATAGGATTGAGGATAGGATAGGATAGGATAGAGGATAGGATAGGATAGAGGATAGGATAGGATAGAGGATAGGATAGAGGATAGGATAGAATAGAGGATAGGATAGGATAGGATAGAGGATAGGATACGATAGAGGATAGGATAGGATAGAGGATAGGATAGGATAGAGGATAGGATAGGATAGAGGATAGGATAGGATAGAGGATAGGATAGGATAGAGGATAGGATAGGATAGAGGATAGGATAGGATAGAGGATAGAGGATAGGATAGGACAGGATAGAGGATAGGATAGGATAGAGGATAGGATAGGATAGAGGATAGGATATGATAGAGGATAGGATAGGATAGAGGATAGGATAGGATAGAGGATAGGATAGGATAGGATAGAGGATAGGACAGGGTAGAGGATAGGATAGGATAGAGGATAGGATAGGATAGAGGATAGGATAGGATAGAGGATAGGATAGGATAGAGGATAGGATAGGATAGAGGATAGGATAGGATAGAGGATAGGATAGAGGATTGGTTAGTATAAAGGATAGGAGAGGATAGAGGATAGGATAGGATTGAGGATAGGATAGGATAGAGGATAGGATAGGATAGAGGATAGGATAGGATAGAGCATAGGTTAGGATAGGATTGAGGGTAGGATAGAGGATAGGATAGGATAGAGGATAGGATAGGATAGAGCATAGGTTAGGATAGGATTGAGGGTAGGATAGAGGATAGGATAGGATAGAGGATAGGATAGGGGATTGGATAGGATAGATGACAGGAGACGATAGAAGATAGGATAGGGGATTGGATAGGATAGAGGAAAGGAGACGATAGAGATTGGATAGGATAGATGATATTATAGGAAAGAGGATAGGATATGATAGAGAATACGAAATTATAGAGGATAGGACAGGATAGAGGATAGGATAGGATAGAGGATAGGATAGGATACAGGATAGGATAGGATAGAGGATAGGATAGGATAGAGGATAGGTTAGGATAGAGGATAGGATAGGATAGAGGATAGGATAGGATAGAGGATAGGATAGGATAGAGGATGGGATAGGATAGAGTATAGAATAGGATAGAGCATAGGATAGGATAGGATTGAGGGTAGGATAGGATAGAGGATAGGATAGGATAGAGGATAGGATAGCGGATTGTATAGGATAGAGGACAGGAGACGATAGAAGATAAGATAGGGGATTGGATAGGATGGAGGAAAGGAGACGATAGAGATTGGATAGGATAGGTGATATAATAGGAAAGAGGATAGGATATGATAGAGGATACGATATTATAGAGGATAGGACAGGATAGAGGATAGGATAGGATTGAGGATAGGATAGGATAGGATAGAGGATAGGATAGGATAGAGGATAGGATAGGATAGAGGATAGGATAGAGGATAGGATAGAATAGAGGATAGGATAGGATAGGATAGAGGATAGGATACGATAGAGGATAGGATAGGATAGAGGATAGGATAGGATAGAGGATAGGATAGGATAGAGGATAGGATAGGATAGAGGATAGGATAGGATAGAGGATAGGATAGGATAGAGGATAGGATAGGATAGAGGATAGGATAGGATAGAGGATAGAGGATAGGATAGGACAGGATAGAGGATAGGATAGGATAGAGGATAGGATAGGATAGAGGATAGGATAGGATAGAGGATAGGATAGGATAGAGGACAGGATAGGATAGAGGATTGGGTAGGATAGAGGATATGATAGGATAGCGGATAGGATAGGATAGAGGATAGGATAGGATAGAGGTTAGGATAGGATAGAGGATAGGATAGAGGATAGGATAGGATAGAGGATAGGATAGAGGATAGGATAGAGGATATTATAGGATAGAGGATATGATAGGATAGCGGATAGGATATAATGGAGTATAGGATAGGAATGAGGATAGGATAGGATAGAGGATAGGATAGGAAAGAGGATAGGATAGGATAGAGGATAGGTTAGGATAGAGGATTGGATAGTATAAAGGATAGGCGATCGGATAGACGATAGTAAAGGGGATTGGATCGGATAGAGGATAGGATAGGATAGAGGATAGGATAGGATAGGATAGATGGGATAGGATAGGATAGAGGATAGGATAGGATAGAGCATGGGATAGGATAGAGGATAGGATAGGATAGAGGATAGGATAGATGGGATAGGATAGGATAGAGGATAGGATAGGATAGAGCATGGGATAGGATAGAGGATAGGATAGGATAGAGGATAGGATAGGATAGAGGATAGAATAGGATAAAGGATAGGATAGGATAGGATAGGATAGAGCATGGGATAGGATAGAGGATAGGATAGGATAGAGGATAGGATAGGATAGAGGATAGAATAGGATAAAGGATAGGATAGGATAGGATAGAGGATATAATAGGATAGAGGATAGGATAGGATAGAGGATAGGATAGGATAGAGGATAGGATAGGATAGAGGATAGGATAGGATAGAGGATAGGATAGGATAGAGGATAGGATAGGATAGAGGATAGGATAGGATAGAGGATAGGATAGGATAGAGGATAGGATAGGATAGAGGATAGGATAGGATAGGATAGAGGATAGGATAGGGTTGAGGATAGGATAGGATTGAGGATAGGATAGGATAGGATAGAGGATAGGATAGGATAGAGGATAGGATAGGATAGAGGATAGGATAGGATAGAGGATAGGGTAGGATAGAGGGTAGGATAGTATAGCGGATAGGATAGGATATAGGATTGGATAGGATAGAGGATAGGATAGGATAGAGGATAGGATAGGATAGGATAGAGGATAGGATATGATAGAGGATAGGATAGGATAGAGGATAGGATAGTATAGAGGATAGGGTAGGATAGAGGATAGAGTATAGAGGATAGGATATGATACAGGATAGGATAGGATAGAGGATACGATATTATTGAGGATACGATAGGATAGAGGATAGGATAGGATAGAGGATAGGACAGGATAGAGGATAGGATAGGATAGAGGATAGGATAGGATAGAGGATAGGATAGGATAGAGGATAGTATAGGATAGAGAATAGGATAGGATATATGATATTATAGTATAGAGAATAGGATAGGATAGAGGATACGATAATATAGAGGATAGGATAGGATAGAGGATAGGATAGGGGATTGGATAGGATAGGATAGAGGATACGATATTATACAAGATACTATAGGATAGATGATAGGATAGGATAGAGGATAGGATAGGATAGAGGATAGGATAGGATAGAGGATAGGATAGGATAGAGGATAGGATAGGATAGAGGATAGGGTAGAGGATAGGATAGGATGGAGGATAGTATAGGATGGAGGATAGTATAGGATAGAGGATAGGATAGGATAGAGGATAGGATGGCGGATTGGATTGGATAGAGTATAGGATAGGATAGAGGATAGGATAGGACAGAGGATAGGATATGATAGAGGATAGGATAGTATAGAGGATTGGATAGGATACAGGATAGGATAGGATAGAGGATAGGATAGGATAGAGGATAGGATAGAGGATAGGATAGAGGATTGGATCGGATAGAGGATTGTATAGGATAGAGTATATTATAGGATAGAGGATAGGTTAGGATAGAGGATACGATGGGATAGAGGATAGGATAGAGGATAGAGGATAGGATTGAGGATAGGATAGAGGATTGGATAGGATAGGGGGTATTAGAGGATAGAGGGTAGGATAGTATAGCGGATAGGATAGGATATAGGATTGGATAGGATAGAGGATAGGATACGATAGAGGATAGGATAGGATAGGATAGAGGATTGGATCGGATAGAGGATTGTATAGGATAGAGGATAGGATAGGATAGGGGATTGGATACGATAGAGGATAGGATAGGATAGAGGATAGGATAGGATAGAGGATAGGATAGGATAGAGGATAGGATAGGATAGAGGATAGGATAGGATAGAGGATAGGATAGAATAGAGGATAGGATAGGATAGAGGATAGGATAGGATAGAGGATAGGATAGGATAGAGGATAGGATAGGATTGAGGATAGGATAGGCTAGAGGATAGGATAGGATAGAGGATAGGATAGGATAGAGGATAGGATAGGATAGAGGATAGGATAGGATAGAGGATAGGATAGGATATAGGATAGGATAGGATAGAGGATAGGATAGGATAGAGGATAGGATAGGATAGGATATGATAGAGGATAGGATAGGATAGAGGATAGGATAGGGTAGAGGATAGGATAGGATGGAGGATAGTATAGGATGGAGGATAGTATAGGATAGAGGATAGGATAGGATAGAGGATAGGATAGGATAGAGGATAGGATAGAATAGAGGATAGGATAGGATAGAGGATAGGATAGGATAGAGGATAGGATAGGATAGAGGATAGGATATAATAGAGGATAGGATTGGATTGAGGATAGGATAGAATAGAGGATAGGATAGGATAGAGGATAGGATAGGATAGAGGATAGGATAGGATAGAGGATAGGATAGGATAGAGGATAGGATAGGATAGAGGATAGGATAGGATAGAGGATAGGATAGGATACAGGATTGGATAGGATAGAGGATAGGATAGAATAGAGGATAGGATATGATAGACGATAGGATAGGATAGAGGATAGGATAGGATAGAGTATATGATAGGATAGAGGATAGGATAGGATAGAGGATAGGATAGAGGATAGGATAGAGGATTGGATCGGATAGAGGATTGTATAGGATAGAGGATATTATAGGATAGAGGATAGGATAGGATAGAGGATAGGATGGGATAGAGGATAGGATAGAGGATAGAGGATAGGATTGAGGATAGAGGATAGGATTGAGGATAGGACAGGGTTGAGCATAACATAGGATAGAGGACTGGAGACGATAGAGGATAGGATAGGATAGAGGATAGGATAGGACAGAGAATAGGATAGTATACAGGATAGGATAGGATAGAGGATAGGATAGGATAGAGGATAGGATGGGATAGAGGATAGGATAGAGGATAGAGGATAGGATAGAGGATAGGATAGAGGATTGGACAGGATAGCGGATAGGATAGGATATAGGATTGGATAGGATAGAGGATAGGATACGATAGAGGACAGGATAGCATAGAGGATAGGATAGAGGATAGGATAGAGGATTGGATCGGATAGAGGATTGTATATTATAGAGCATATTATAGGATAGAGGATAGGATGGGATAGAGGATAGGATAGAGGATAGAGGATAGGATTGAGGATATAGGATTGGATAGGATAGAGGATAGGATACGATAGAGGACAGGATAGCATAGAGGATAGGATAGAGGATAGGATAGAGGATTGGATCGGATAGAGGATTGTATAGGATAGAGGATATTATAGGATAGAGGATAGGATAGGATAGAGGATACGATGGGATAGAGGATAGGATAGAGGATCGAGGATAGGATTGAGGATAGGATAGAGGATTGGATAGGATAGGGGGTATTAGAGGATAGAGGGTAGGATAGTATAGCGGATAGGATATGATATAGGATTGGATAGGATAGAGGATAGGATACGATAGAGAATATAATAGGATAGGATAGAGGATTGTATAGGATAGAGGATATTATAGGATAGAGGATAGGATATGATAGAGGATAGGATAGGTCAGAGGATAGGATAGTATAGAGGATAGGATAGGATAGAGGATAGGATAGGATAGAGGATAGGATGGGATAGAGGATAGGATAGAGGATAGAGGATAGGATAGAGGATAGGATAGAGGATTGGATAGGATAGCGGATAGGATAGGATATAGGATTGGATAGGATAGAGGACAGGATACGATACAGGACAGGATAGCATAGAGGATAGGATAGAGGATAGGATAGAGGATTGGATCGGATAGAGGATTGTATAGGATAGAGGATATTATAGGATAGAGGATAGGATAGGATTGAGGATAGGATGGGATAGAGGTTAGGATCGGATAGAGGATAGGATAAGATAGAGGATAGTATAGGATAGAGGATAGGATAGGATAGAGGATAGTATAGGATAAATGATATTATAGGATAGAGGATAGGATAGGGTAGAGGATAGGATAGAGGATAGGATAGGATAGAGGATAGGATCGGTTAGAGGATAGGATAGGGTAGAGGATAGGATAGGGTAGAGTATAGGATACAGAATAGGATAGGATAGAGGATAGGATAGGATAGAGGATAGGATCGGATAGAGGATAGGATGCGATAGAGGATAGTATAGGATAGAGGATAGGATAGGATAGAGGATAGTATAGGATAAATGATATTATAGGATAGAGGATAGGATAGGGTAGAGGATAGGATAGAGGATAGGATAGGATAGAGGATAGGATCGGATAGAGGATAGGATACGATAGAGGATAGTATAGGATAGAGGATAGGATAGGATAGAGGATAGTATAGGATAAATGATATTATAGGATAGAGGATAGGATAGGGTAGAGGATAGGATAGAGAATAGGATAGGATGGAGGATAGGATAGAATAGAGGATAGGATCGGATAGAGGATAGGATACGATAGAGGATAGTATAGGATAGAGGATAGGATAGGATAGAGAATAGTATAGGATAGCTGATATTATAGGATAGAGGATAGGATAGGATAGAGGATAGGTTCGGATAGATGATAGGATAGGGGATTGGATAGAATAGAGGGTAGGATAGGATAGAGGATAGGATACGATAGAGGATAGTATAGGATAGACGATAGGATAGGATAGAGAATAGTATAGGATAGATGATATTATAGGATAGAGGATATTATAGGATAGAGGATAGGATAGGGTAGAGGATAGGATCGGATAGAGGATAGGATAGGGGATTGGGTAGTATAGAGGAGAGGATAGGATAGAGGATAGGATAGGGTAGAGGATAGGATAGAGAATAGTATAGGATAGAGGATAGGACAGGATAGAGGATAGGATAGGGGATTGGATAGGATAGAGGATAGGATAGGATAGAGGATAGGATAGGATAGAGAATAGGATAGGATAGAGGATAGGATAGGATAGAGGATAGGATAGGGTAGAGTATAGGATACAGAATAGGATAGGATAGAGGATAGGATAGGATAGAGGATAGGATCGGATAGAGGATAGGATACGATAGAGGATAGTATAGGATAGAGGATAGGATAGGATAGAGAATAGTATAGGGTAAATGATATTATAGGATAGAGGATAGGATCGTATAGAGGATAGGATAGGGGATTGGGTAGTATAGAGGAGAGGATAGGGTAGAGGATAGGATACGATAGAGGATAGTATAGGATAGAGGATAGGATAGGATAGAGGATATTATAGGATAGAGGATAGGATAGGATAGAGGATAGGATACGATAGAGGATAGTATAGGATAGACGATAGGATAGGATAGAGAATAGTATAGGATAGATGATATTATAGGATAGAGGATATTATAGGATAGAGGATAGGATAGGATAGAGGATAGGATCGGATAGAGGATAGGATAGGGGATTGGGTAGTATAGAGGAGAGGATAGGGTAGAGGATAGGATACGATAGAGGATAGTATAGGATAGAGGATAGGATAGGATAGAGGATATTATAGGATAGAGGATAGGATAGGATAGAGGATAAGATAGCATAGAGGATAGGATAGTATAGAGGATAGGATCGTTTAGAGGATAGGATACGATAGAGGATAGGATAGAGGATAGGATCGAGGATTGGATAGGATAGAGGATAGGATAGGGTAGAGGATAGGATAGTATAGAGGATAGGATCGGATAGAGGATAGGATACGATAGAGGATAGGATAGAGGATAGGATAGGATAGAGGATATGATCGGATAGAGGATAAGATAGCATAGAGGATAGGATCGTATAGAGGATAGGATAGGGGATTGGGTAGTATAGAGGAGAGGATAGGATAGAGGATAGGATATAGTAGAGGATAGGATAGAGAATAGTATACGATAGAGGATAGGATCGGATTGAGGATAAGATAGCATAGAGGATAGGATAGTATAGAGGATAGGATCGTTTAGAGGATAGGATACGATAGAGGATAGGATCGAGGATTGGATAGGATAGAGGATAGGATAGGGTAGAGGATAGGATAGAGGATAGGATAGGATAGAGGATAGGATCGGATAGAGGATAGGATACGATAGAGGATAGTATAGGATGGAGGATAGGATAGGATAGAGGATAGTATAGGATAAATGATATTATAGGATAGAGGATAGGATAGGGTAGAGGATAGGATAGAGAATAGGATAGGATGGAGGATAGGATAGAATAGAGGATAGGATCGGATAGAGGATAGGATACGATAGAGGATAGTATAGGATAGAGGATAGGATAGGATAGAGAATAGTATAGGATAGCTGATATTATAGGATAGAGGATAGGATAGGATAGAGGATAGGTTCGGATAGATGATAGGATAGGGGATTGGATAGAATAGAGGGTAGGATAGGATAGAGGATAGGATACGATAGAGGATAGTATAGGATAGACGATAGGATAGGATAGAGAATAGTATAGGATAGATGATATTATAGGATAGAGGATATTATAGGATAGAGGATAGGATAGGGTAGAGGATAGGATCGGATAGAGGATAGGATAGGGGATTGGGTAGTATAGAGGAGAGGATAGGATAGAGGATAGGATAGGGTAGAGGATAGGATAGAGAATAGTATAGGATAGAGGATAGGACAGAATAGAGGATAGGCTAGGGGATTGGATAGGATAGAGGACATGATACGATAGGACATGAGGATAGGATAGGGTAGAGAATAGGATAGGATAGAGGATAGGATAGGGGATTGGGTAGTATAGAGCAGAGGATAGGATAGAGGATAGGATAGGGTAGAGGATAGGATAGAGAATAGTATAGGATAGAGGATAGGATAGGATAGAAGATAGGTTCGGATAGATGATAGGATAGGGAATTGGATAGAATAGAGGGTAGGATAGGATAGAGGATAGGATACGATAGAGGATAGTATAGGATAGAGGATAGGATAGGATAGAGGATAGGATCGGATAGAGGATAGGATAGGGGATTGGGTAGTATAGAGGAGAGGATAGGATAGAGGATAGGATAGGGTAGAGGATAGGATAGAGAATAGTATAGGATAGAGGATAGGACAGGATAGAGGATAGGATAGGGGATTGGATAGGATAGAGGATAGGATAGGATAGAGGATAGGATAGGATAGAGAATAGGATAGGATAGAGGATAGGATAGGATAGAGGATAGGATAGGGTAGAGTATAGGATACAGAATAGGATAGGATAGAGGATAGGATAGGATAGAGGATAGGATCGGATAGAGGATAGGATACGATAGAGGATAGTATAGGATAGAGGATAGGATAGGATAGAGAATAGTATAGGGTAAATGATATTATAGGATAGAGGATAGGATCGTATAGAGGATAGGATAGGGGATTGGGTAGTATAGAGGAGAGGATAGGGTAGAGGATAGGATACGATAGAGGATAGTATAGGATAGACGATAGGATAGGATAGAGGATATTATAGGATAGAGGATAGGATAGGATAGAGGATAGGATACGATAGAGGATAGTATAGGATAGACGATAGGATAGGATAGAGAATAGTATAGGATAGATGATATTATAGGATAGAGGATATTATAGGATAGAGGATAGGATAGGATAGAGGATAGGATCGGATAGAGGATAGGATAGGGGATTGGGTAGTATAGAGGAGAGGATAGGGTAGAGGATAGGATACGATAGAGGATAGTATAGGATAGAGGATAGGATAGGATAGAGGATATTATAGGATAGAGGATAGGATTGGATAGAGGATAAGATAGCATAGAGGATAGGATAGTATAGAGGATAGGATCGTTTAGAGGATAGGATACGATAGAGGATAGGATAGAGGATAGGATCGAGGATTGGATAGGATAGAGGATAGGATAGGGTAGAGGATAGGATAGTATAGAGGATAGGATCGGATAGAGGATAGGATACGATAGAGGATAGGATAGAGGATAGGATAGGATAGAGGATATGATCGGATAGAGGATAAGATAGCATAGAGGATAGGATCGTATAGAGGATAGGATAGGGGATTGGGTAGTATAGAGGAGAGGATAGGATAGAGGATAGGATATAGTAGAGGATAGGATAGAGAATAGTATACGATAGAGGATAGGATCGGATTGAGGATAAGATAGCATAGAGGATAGGATAGTATAGAGGATAGGATCGTTTAGAGGATAGGATACGATAGAGGATAGGATAGAGGATAGGATCGAGGATTGGATAGGATAGAGGATAGGATAGGGTAGAGGATAGGATAGAGGATAGGATAGGATAGAGGATAGGATCGGATAGAGGATAGGATACGATAGAGGATAGTATAGGATGGAGGATAGGATAGGATAGAGGATAGTATAGGATAAATGATATTATAGGATAGAGGATAGGATAGGGTAGAGGATAGGATAGAGAATAGGATAGGATGGAGGATACTATAGAATAGAGGATAGGATCGGATAGAGGATAGGATACGATAGAGGATAGTATAGGATAGAGGATAGGATAGGATAGAGAATAGTATAGGATAGCTGATATTATAGGATAGAGGATAGGATAGGATAGAGGATAGGTTCGGATAGATGATAGGATAGGGGATTGGATAGAATAGAGGGTAGGATAGGATAGAGGATAGGATACGATAGAGGATAGTATAGGATAGACGATAGGATAGGATAGAGAATAGTATAGGATAGATGATATTATAGGATAGAGGATATTATAGGATAGAGGATAGGATAGGGTAGAGGATAGGATCGGATAGAGGATAGGATAGGGGATTGGGTAGTATAGAGGAGAGGATAGGATAGAGGATAGGATAGGGTAGAGGATAGGATAGAGAATAGTATAGGATAGAGGATAGGACAGAATAGAGGATAGGCTAGGGGATTGGATAGGATAGAGGACATGATACGATAGGACATGAGGATAGGATAGGGTAGAGAATAGGATAGGATAGAGGATAGGATAGGGGATTGGGTAGTATAGAGCAGAGGATAGGATAGAGGATAGGATAGGGTAGAGGATAGGATAGAGAATAGTATAGGATAGAGGATAGGATAGGATAGAAGATAGGTTCGGATAGATGATAGGATAGGGAATTGGATAGAATAGAGGGTAGGATAGGATAGAGGATAGGATACGATAGAGGATAGTATAGGATAGAGGATAGGATAGGATAGAGGATAGGATCGGATAGAGGATAGGATAGGGGATTGGGTAGTATAGAGGAGAGGATAGGATAGAGGATAGGATAGGGTAGAGGATAGGATAGAGAATAGTATAGGATAGAGGATAGGACAGGATAGAGGATAGGATAGGGGATTGGATAGGATAGAGGATAGGATAGGATAGAGGATAGGATAGGATAGAGAATAGGATAGGATAGAGGATAGGATAGGATAGAGGATAGGATAGGGTAGAGTATAGGATACAGAATAGGATAGGATAGAGGATAGGATAGGATAGAGGATAGGATCGGATAGAGGATAGGATACGATAGAGGAGAGTATAGGATAGAGGATAGGATAGGATAGAGAATAGTATAGGGTAAATGATATTATAGGATAGAGGATAGGATCGTATAGAGGATAGGATAGGGGATTGGGTAGTATAGAGGAGAGGATAGGGTAGAGGATAGGATACGATAGAGGATAGTATAGGATAGAGGATAGGATAGGATAGAGGATATTATAGGATAGAGGATAGGATAGGATAGAGGATAGGATACGATAGAGGATAGTATAGGATAGACGATAGGATAGGATAGAGAATAGTATAGGATAGATGATATTATAGGATAGAGGATATTATAGGATAGAGGATAGGATAGGATAGAGGATAGGATCGGATAGAGGATAGGATAGGGGATTGGGTAGTATAGAGGAGAGGATAGGGTAGAGGATAGGATACGATAGAGGATAGTATAGGATAGAGGATAGGATAGGATAGAGGATATTATAGGATAGAGGATAGGATAGGATAGAGGATAAGATAGCATAGAGGATAGGATAGTATAGAGGATAGGATCGTTTAGAGGATAGGATACGATAGAGGATAGGATAGAGGATAGGATCGAGGATTGGATAGGATAGAGGATAGGATAGGGTAGAGGATAGGATACGATAGAGGATAGGATAGAGGATAGGATAGGATAGAGGATATGATCGGATAGAGGATAAGATAGCATAGAGGATAGGATCGTATAGAGGATAGGATAGGGGATTGGGTAGTATAGAGGAGAGGATAGGATAGAGGATAGGATATAGTAGAGGATAGGATAGAGAATAGTATACGATAGAGGATAGGATCGGATTGAGGATAAGATAGCATAGAGGATAGGATAGTATAGAGGATAGGATCGTTTAGAGGATAGGATACGATAGAGGATAGGATAGAGGATAGGATCGAGGATTGGATAGGATAGAGGATAGGATACGATAGAGGATAGGATAGGGTAGAGTATAGGATACAGAATAGGATAGGATAGAGGATAGGATAGGGTAGAGGATAGGATAGTATAGAGGATAGGATAGGATAGAGAATATTATAGGATAGATGATATTATAGGATAGAGGATAGGATAGGATAGAGGATAGGATCGGATAGACGATAGGATAGGGGATTGGGTAGTATAGAGGAGAGGATAGGATAGAGGATAGGATAGGGTAGAGGATAGGATAGAGAATAGTATAGGATAGAGGATATTATAGGATAGAGGATAGGATAGGGTAGAGTGTAGGATACATAATAGGATAGGATAGAGGATAGGATAGGATAGAGGATAGGTTCGGATAGAGGATAGGATACGATAGAGGATAGGATAGGGTAGAGTGTAGGATACATAATAGGATAGGATAGAGGATAGGATAGGATAGAGGATAGGATAGAGGATTGGATAGGATAGAGGATAGGATAGGATAGAGGATAGGATAGGGTAGAGTATAGGATACATAATAGGATAGGATTGAGGAGAGGATAGGATAGAGGATAGGATCGGATAGAGGACAGGATAGGATAGAGGATAGGATAGGATGGAGGATAGGATAGGTGGTTGGGGTAGGATATAGGATAGGATATTATTGAGGATAAGATAGGATAGTGGATAGGATAGGATAGAGCAGACGATAGAGGAGAGGATAGAGAATTGGATAGGATAGATGATAGTATAGGATGGAGGATACGATAGGGTAGAGGATAGGATAGAGAATAGGATAGGATAGAGGATAGGATAGGATAGAGGATAGGATCGGATAGAGGATAGGATAGGGGATTGGATAGGATAGAGGATAGGATAGGATAGAGAATAGGATAGGATAGAGGATAGGATAGGATAGAGGATAGGTTCGGATAGAGGATAGGATACGATAGAGGATAGGATAGGGTAGAGTGTAGGATACATAATAGGATAGGATAGAGGATAGGATAGGATAGAGGATAGGTTCGGATAGAGGATAGGATAGGATAGAGGATAGGTTCGGATAGAGGATAGGATAGGATAGAGGATAGGTTCGGATAGAGGATAGGAGAGGATTCATGATAGGACAGGATAGAGGATAGGATAGGGGATTGGATAGGATAGAGGATAGGATAGGATAGAGGATAGGATAGAGAATAGGATAGGATAGGATAGAGGATAGGATCGGATAGAGGATAGGATAGGGTAGAGTATAGGATACAGAATAGGATAGGATAGAGGATAGGATAGGATAGAGGATAGGATCGGATAGAGGATAAGATAGCATAGAGGATAGGATAGTATAGAGGATAGGATCGTTTAGAGGATAGGATACGATAGAGGATAGGATAGAGGATAGGATCGAGGATTGGATAGGATAGAGGATAGGATACGATAGAGGATAGGATAGGGTAGAGTATAGGATACAGAATAGGATAGGATAGAGGATAGGATAGGGTAGAGGATAGGATAGTATAGAGGATAGGATAGGATAGAGAATAGTATAGGATAGATGATATTATAGGATAGAGGATAGGATAGGATAGAGGATAGGATCGGATAGAGGATAGGATAGGGGATTGGGTAGTATAGAGGAGAGGATAGGATAGAGGATAGGATAGGGTAGAGGATAGGATAGAGAATAGTATAGGATAGAGGATAGGACAGGATAGAGGATAGGATAGGGGATTGGATAGGATAGAGGATAGGATAGGATAGAGGATAGGATAGGATAAAGGATAGGATAGGATAGAGGATAGGATAGGGTAGAGTATAGGATACAGAATAGGATAGGATAGAGGATAGGATAGGATAGAGGATATTATAGGATAGAGGATAGGATAGGATACAGGATAGGATAGGATAGAGGATAGGAGAAGATTCATGATAGGATAGGATTGATGATCGGATAGGATAGTGGATAGGATAGGATAGATGATATTATAGGATAGAGGATAGGATAGGGTAGAGGATAGGATGGAGAATAGGATAGGATGGAGGATAGGATAGGATAGAGGATAGGATCGGATAGAGGATAGGATAGGGTAGAGTATAGGATACAGAATAGGATAGGATAGAGGATAGGATAGGATAGAGGATAGGATCGGATAGAGGATAGGATACGATAGAGGATAGTATAGGATAGAGGATAGGATAGGATAGAGGATAGTATAGGATAAATGATATTATAGGATAGAGGATAGGATAGGGTAGAGGATAGGATAGAGGATAGGATCGGATAGAGGATAGGATACGATAGAGGATAGTATAGGATAGAGGATAGGATAGGATAGAGGATAGTATAGGATAAATGATATTATAGGATAGAGGATAGGATAGGGTAGAGGATAGGATAGAGAATAGGATAGGATGGAGGATAGGATAGGATAGAGGATAGGATCGGATAGAGGATAGGATACGATAGAGGATAGTATAGGATAGAGGATAGGATAGGATAGAGAATAGTATAGGATAGCTGATATTATAGGATAGAGGATAGGATAGGATAGAGGATAGGTTCGGATAGATGATAGGATAGGGGATTGGATAGAATAGAGGGTAGGATAGGATAGAGGATAGGATACGATAGAGGATAGTATAGGATAGACGATAGGATAGGATAGAGAATAGTATAGGATAGATGATATTATAGGATAGAGGATATTATAGGATAGAGGATAGGATAGGGTAGAGGATAGGATCGGATAGAGGATAGGATACGATAGAGGATAGTATAGGATAGAGGATAGGATAGGATAGAGAATAGTATAGGATAGCTGATATTATAGGATAGAGGATAGGATAGGATAGAGGATAGGTTCGGATAGATGATAGGATAGGGGATTGGATAGAATAGAGGGTAGGATAGGATAGAGGATAGGATACGATAGAGGATAGTATAGGATAGACGATAGGATATAATAGAGAATAGTATAGGATAGATGATATTATAGGATAGAGGATATTATAGGATAGAGGATAGGATAGGGTAGAGGATAGGATCGGATAGAGGATAGGATAGGGGATTGGATAGTATAGAGGAGAGGATAGGATAGAGGATAGGATAGGGTAGAGGATAGGATAGAGAATAGTATAGGATAGAGGATAGGACAGAATAGAGGATAGGCTAGGGGATTGGATAGGATAGAGGACATGATACGATAGGACATGAGGATAGGATAGGGTAGAGAATAGGATAGGATAGAGGATAGGATAGGGGATTGGGTAGAATAGAGCAGAGGATAGGATAGAGGATAGGATAGGGTAGAGGATAGGATAGAGAATAGTATAGGATAGAGGATAGGATAGGATAGAAGATAGGTTCGGATAGATGATAGGATAGGGAATTGGATAGAATAGAGGGTAGGATAGGATAGAGGATAGGATACGATAGAGGATAGTATAGGATAGAGGATAGGATAGGATAGAGGATAGGATCGGATAGAGGATAGGATAGGGGATTGGGTAGTATAGAGGAGAGGATAGGATAGAGGATAGGATAGAGAATAGTATAGGATAGAGGATAGGACAGGATAGAGGATAGGATAGGGGATTGGATAGGATAGAGGATAGGATAGGATAGAGGATAGGATAGGATAGAGAATAGGATAGCATAGAGGATAGGATAGGATAGAGGATAGGATAGGGTAGAGTATAGGATACAGAATAGGATAGGATAGAGGATAGGATAGGATAGAGGATAGGATCGGATAGAGGATAGGATACGATAGAGGATAGTATAGGATAGAGGATAGGATAGGATAGAGAATAGTATAGGGTAAATGATATTATAGGATAGAGGATAGGATCGTATAGAGGATAGGATAGGGGATTGGGTAGTATAGAGGAGAGGATAGGATAGAGGATAGGATATAGTAGAGGATAGGATATAGAATAGTATACGATAGAGGATAGGACAGGATAGAGGTTAGGATAGGGGATTGGATAGGATAGAGGATAGGATATGATAGAGGATAGGATAGGGTAGAGGATAGTATAGGATAGAGGATAGGATAGGATAGAGGATAGTATAGGATAGCTGATATTATAGGATAGAGGATAGGATAGGATAGAGGATAGGTTCGGATAGATGATAGGATAGGGGATTGGATAGAATAGAGGGTAGGATAGGATAGAGGATAGGATACGATAGAGGATAGTATAGGATAGACGATAGGATAGGATAGAGAATAGTATAGGATAGATGATATTATAGGATAGAGGATATTATAGGATAGAGGATAGGATAGGATAGAGGATAGGATCGGATAGAGGATAGGATAGGGGATTGGGTAGTATAGAGGAGAGGATAGGGTAGAGGATAGGATACGATAGAGGATAGTATAGGATAGAGGATAGGATAGGATAGAGGATATTATAGGATAGAGGATAGGATAGGATACAGGATGGGATAGGATAGAGGATAGGAGAGGATTCATGATAGGATAGGATTGAGGATCGGATAGGATAGTGGATAGGATAGAATAGATGATATTATAGGATAGAGGATAGGATAGGATAAAGGATAGGCTCGGATAGATGATAGGATAGGGGATTGGATAGAATAGAGGATAGGATAGGATAGAGGATAGGATACGATAGAGGATAGTATAGGATAGAGGATAGGATAGGATAGAGAATAGTATAGGATAGATGATATTATAGGATAGAGGATAGGATAGGATAGAGGATAGGATCGGATAGAGGATAGGATAGGGGATTGGGTAGTATAGAGGAGAGGATAGGATAGAGGATAGGATAGGGTAGAGGATAGGATATAGAATAGTATAGGATAGAGGATAGGACAGGATAGAGGATAGGATAGGGGATTGGATAGGATAGAGGATAGGATAGGATAGAGGATAGGATACGATAGAGGATAGGATAGGATAGAGGATAGGATAGGGTAGAGTATAGGATACAGAATAGGATAGGATAGAGGATAGGATAGGATAGAGGATATTATAGGATAGAGGATAGGATAGGATACAGGAAAGGATAGGATAGAGGTTAGGATAGGGGATTGGATAGGATAGAGGATAGGATAGGATAGAGGATAGGATAGAGAATAGGATAGGATCGGATAGAGGATAGGATAGGGTAGAGTATATTATACAGAAGTGGATTGGATAGAGGATAGGATAGGGTAGAGGATAGGATAGAGAATAGAATAGGATAGAGGATAGGATCGGATAGAGGACATGATAGGGGATTGGATAGGATAGAGGATAGGATAGGATAGAGGATAGGATAGGATAGAGGATAGGATAGGATAGAGGATAGGATAGGATACAGGATAGGATAGGATAGAGGATAGGAGAGGATTCATGATAGGATAGGATTGAGGATCGGATAGGATAGTGGATAGGATAGGATAGATGATATTATAGGATAGAGGATAGGATAGGATAGAGGATAGGCTCGGATAGATGATGGGATAGGGGATTGGATAGAATAGAGGATAGGATAGGATAGAGGATAGGATAGGGGATTGGATAGGATAGAGGATAGGATAGGATAGAGGATAGGATAGAGAATAGGATAGGATCGGATAGAGGATAGGATAGGGTAGAGTATATTATACAGAAGAGGATTGGATAGAGGATAGGATAGGATAGAGGATAGGATCGGATAGAGGATAAGATAGCATAGAGGATAGGATAGTATAGAGGATAGGATCGGATAGAGGATAGGATACGATAGAGGATAGGATAGAGGATAGGATAGGATAGAGGATAGGATCGGATAGAGGATAAGATAGCATAGAGGATAGGATCGTATAGAGGATAGGATAGGGGATTGGGTAGTATAGAGGAGAGGATAGGATAGAGGATAGGATATAGTAGAGGATAGGATAGAGAATAGTATACGATAGAGGATAGGATCGGATTGAGGATAAGATAGCATAGAGGATAGGATAGTATAGAGGATAGGATCGTTTAGAGGATAGGATACGATAGAGGATAGGATAGAGGATAGGATCGAGGATTGGATAGGATAGAGGATAGGATACGATAGAGGATAGGATAGGGTAGAGTATAGGATACAGAATAGGATAGGATAGAGGATAGGATAGGGTAGAGGATAGGATAGTATAGAGGATAGGATAGGATAGAGAATAGTATAGGATAGATGATATTATAGGATAGAGGATAGGATAGGATAGAGGATAGGATCGGATAGACGATAGGATAGGGGATTGGGTAGTATAGAGGAGAGGATAGGATAGAGGATAGGATAGGGTAGAGGATAGGATAGAGAATAGTATAGGATAGGGGATATTATAGGATAGAGGATAGGATAGGGTAGAGTGTAGGATACATAATAGGATAGGATAGAGGATAGGATAGGATAGAGGATAGGTTCGGATAGAGGATAGGATACGATAGAGGATAGGATAGGGTAGAGTGTAGGATACATAATAGGATAGGATAGAGGATAGGATAGGATAGAGGATAGGATAGAGGATTGGATAGGATAGAGGATAGGATAGGATAGAGGATAGGATAGGGTAGAGTATAGGATACATAATAGGATAGGATTGAGGAGAGGATAGGATAGAGGATAGGATCGGATAGAGGACAGGATAGGATAGAGGATAGGATAGGATGGAGGATAGGATAGGTGGTTGGGGTAGGATATAGGATAGGATATTATTGAGGATAAGATAGGATAGTGGATAGGATAGGATAGAGCAGACGATAGAGGAGAGGATAGAGAATTGGATAGGATAGATGATAGTATAGGATGGAGGATACGATAGGGTAGAGGATAGGATAGAGAATAGGATAGGATAGAGGATAGGATAGGATAGAGGATAGGATCGGATAGAGGATAGGATAGGGGATTGGATAGGATAGAGGATAGGATAGGATAGAGAATAGGATAGGATAGAGGATAGGATAGGATAGAGGATAGGTTCGGATAGAGGATAGGATACGATAGAGGATAGGATAGGGTAGAGTGTAGGATAGATAATAGGATAGGATAGAGGATAGGATAGGATAGAGGATAGGTTCGGATAGAGGATAGGATAGGATAGAGGATAGGTTCGGATAGAGGATAGGAGAGGATTCATGATAGGACAGGATAGAGGATAGGATAGGGGATTGGATAGGATAGAGGATAGGATAGGATAGAGGATAGGATAGAGAATAGGATAGGATAGGATAGAGGATAGGATCGGATAGAGGATAGGATAGGGTAGAGTATAGGATACAGAATAGGATAGGATAGAGGATAGGATAGGATAGAGGATAGGATCGGATAGAGGATAAGATAGCATAGAGGATAGGATAGTATAGAGGATAGGATCGTTTAGAGGATAGGATACGATAGAGGATAGGATAGAGGATAGGATCGAGGATTGGATAGGATAGAGGATAGGATACGATAGAGGATAGGATAGGGTAGAGTATAGGATACAGAATAGGATAGGATAGAGGATAGGATAGGGTAGAGGATAGGATAGGATAGAGGATAGGATAGTATAGAGGATAGGATCGGATAGAGGATAGGATACGATAGAGGATAGGATAGAGGATTGGATAGGATAGAGGATAGGATAGGATAGAGGATAGGATAGGGTAGCGGATAGGATAGAGAATAGGATAGGATAGAGGATAGGTTCGGATAGAGGATAGGATACGATAGAGGATAGGATACGATAGAGGATAGGATAGGGTAGAGTGTAGGATACATAATAGGATAGGATAGAGGATAGGATAGGATAGAGGATAGGTTCGGATAGAGGATAGGATACGATAGAGGATAGGATAGGGTAGAGTGTAGGATACATAATAGGATAGGATAGAGGATAGGATAGGATAGAGGATAGGATAGAGGATTGGATAGGATAGAGGATAGGATAGGATAGAGGATAGGATAGGGTAGAGTATAGGATACATAATAGGATAGGATTGAGGAGAGGATAGCATAGAGGATAGGATCGGATAGAGGACAGGATAGGATAGAGGATAGGATAGGATGGAGGATAGGATAGGTGGTGGGGTAGGATATAGGATAGGATATTATTGAGGATAGGATAGGATAGTGGATAGGATAGGATAGAGCAGACGATAGAGGAGAGGATAGAGAATTGGATAGGATAGATGATAGTATAGGATGGAGGATAGGATAGGGTAGAGGATAGGATAGAGAATAGGATAGGATAGAGGATAGGATAGGATAGAGGATAGGATCGGATAGAGGATAGGATAGGGGATTGGATAGGATAGAGGATAGGATAGGATAGAGGATATTATAGGATGGAGGATAGGATAGGATAGAGGATAGGATAGGGTAGAGTATAGGATACAGAATAGGATAGGATAGAGGATAGGATAGGATAGAGGATAGGATCGGATAGAGGATAGGATACGATAGAGGATAGTATAGGATAGAGGATAGGATAGGATAGAGAATAGTATAGGGTAAATGATATTATAGGATAGAGGATAGGATCGTATAGAGGATAGGATAGGGGATTGGGTAGTATAGAGGAGAGGATAGGATAGAGGATAGGATATAGTAGAGAATAGGATATAGAATAGTATACGATAGAGGATAGGACAGGATAGAGGTTAGGATAGGGGATTGGATAGGATAGAGGATAGGATATGATAGAGGATAGGATAGGGTAGAGGATAGTATAGGATAGAGGATAGGATAGGATAGAGGATAGTATAGGATAGCTGATATTATAGGATAGAGGATAGGATAGGATAGAGGATAGGTTCGGGTAGATGATAGGATAGGGGATTGGATAGAATAGAGGGTAGGATAGGATAGAGGATAGGATACGATAGAGGATAGTATAGGATAGACGATAGGATAGGATAGAGAATAGTATAGGATAGATGATATTATAGGATAGAGGATATTATAGGATAGAGGATAGGATAGGATAGAGGATAGGATCGGATAGAGGATAGGATAGGGGATTGGGTAGTATAGAGGAGAGGATAGGATAGAGGATAGGATAGGGTAGAGGATAGGATAGAGAATAGTATAGGATAGAGGATAGGACAGAATAGAGGATAGGCTAGGGGATTGGATAGGATAGAGGACGTGATACGATAGGACATGAGGATAGGATAGGGTAGAGGATAGGATAGGATAGAGGATAGGATAGGGGATTGGGTAGTATAGAGGTGAGGATAGGATAGAGGATAGGATAGGGTAGAGGATAGGATAGGGAATAGTATAGGATAGAGGATAGGGTAGGATCGAGGATAGGTTCGGATAGATGATAGGATAGGGAATTGGATAGAATAGAGGGTAGGATAGGATAGAGGATAGGATACGATAGAGGATAGTATAGGATAGAGGATAGGATAGGATAGAGGATATTATAGGATAGAGGATAGGATAGGATACAGGATAGGATAGGATAGAGGATAGGAGAGGATTCATGATAGGATAGGATTGAGGATCGGATAGGATAGTGGATAGGATAGAATAGATGATATTATAGGATAGAGGATAGGATAGGATAAAGGATAGGCTCGGATAGATGATAGGATAGGGGATTGGATAGAATAGAGGATAGGATAGGATAGAGGATAGGATACGATAGAGGATAGTATAGGATAGAGGATAGGATAGGATAGAGAATAGTATAGGATAGATGATATTATAGGATAGAGGATAGGATCGGATAGAGGATAGGCTAGGGGATTGGGTAGTATAGAGGAGAGGATAGGATAGAGGATAGGATAGGGTAGAGGATAGGATATAGAATAGTATAGGATAGAGGATAGGACAGGATAGAGGATAGGATAGGGGATTGGATAGGATAGAGGATAGGATAGGATAGACGATAGGATAGGGTAGAGTATAGGATACAGAATAGGATAGGATAGAGGATAGGATAGGATAGAGGATATTATAGGATAGAGGATAGGATAGGATACAGGATAGGATAGGATAGAGGTTAGGATAGGGGATTGGATAGGATAGAGGATAGGATAGGATAGAGGATAGGATAGAGAATAGGATAGGATCGGATAGAGGATAGGATAGGGTAGAGTATATTATACAGAAGAGGATTGGATAGAGGATAGGATAGGGTAGAGGTTAGGATAGAGAATAGAATAGGATAGAGGATAGGATCGGATAGAGGACAGGATAGGGGATTGGATAGGATAGAGGATAGGATAGGATAGAGGATAGGATAGTATAGAGGATAGGATCGTTTAGAGGATAGGATACGATAGAGGATAGGATAGAGGATAGGATCGAGGATTGGATAGGATAGAGGATAGGATACGATAGAGGATAGGATAGTGAAGAGTATAGGGTACAGAATAGGATAGGATAGAGGATAGGATAGGGTAGAGGATAGGATAGTATAGAGGATAGGATCGGATAGAGGATAGGATACGATAGAGGATAGGATAGAGGATGGGATAGGATAGAGGATAGGATCGGATAGAGGATAAGATAGCATAGAGGATAGGATCGTATAGAGGATAGGATAGGGGATTGGGTAGTATAGAGGAGAGGATAGGATAGAGGATAGGATATAGTAGAGGATAGGATAGAGAATAGTATACGATAGAGGATAGGACAGGATAGAGGTTAGGATAGGGGATTGGATAGGATAGAGGATATGATATGATAGAGGATAGGATAGGGTAGAGGATAGGATAGGATAGATTATAGGATAGGATAGAGGATAGGATAGGGTAGAGTAAAGGATAGAGGATAGGATCGGATAGAGGATAGGATCGGATAGAGGATAGGATAGGTTATTGGGTAGTATAGAGGAGAGGATAGGATAGAGGATAGGATATAGTAGAGGATAGGATTGAGAATAGTATACGATAGAGGATAGGACAGGATAGAGGTTAGGATAGGGGATTGGATAGGATAGAGGATAGGATATGATAGAGGATAGGATAGGGTAGAGGATAGGATAGGATAGAGTATATTATACAGAAGAGGATCGGATAGAGGATAAGATAGCATAGAGGATAGGATCGTATAGAGGATAGGATTGGGGATTGGGTAGTATAGAGGAGAGGATAGGATAGAGGATAGGATATAGTAGAGGATAGGATAGAGAATAGTATACGATAGAGGATAGGACAGGATAGAGGTTAGGATAGGGGATTGGATAGGATAGAGGATAGGATATGATAGAGGATAGGATAGGGTAGAGGATAGGATAGGATAGATTATAGGATAGGATAGAGGATAGGATAGGGTAGAGTATAGGATAGAGGATAGGATCGGATAGAGGATAGGATCGTATAGAGGATAGGATAGGGTAGAGTATATTATACAGAAGAGGATTGGATAGAGGATAGGATAGGGTAGAGGATAGGATAGAGAATAGAATAGGATAGAGGATAGGATCGGATAGAGGACAGGATAGGGGATTGGATAGGATAGAGGATAGGATAGGATAGAGGATAGGATAGGATAGAGGATAGGATAGGATAGAGGATAGGATAGGATACAGGATAGGATAGGATAGAGGATAGGAGAGGATTCATGATAGGATAGGATTGAGGATCGGATAGGACAGTGGATAGGATAGGATAGATGATATTATAGGATAGAGGATAGGATAGGATAGAGGATAGGCTCGGATAGATGATGGGATAGGGGATTGGATAGAATAGAGGATAGGATAGGATAGAGGATAGGATAGGGGATTGGATAGGATAGAGGATAGGATAGGATAGAGGATAGGATAGAGAATAGGATAGGATCGGATAGAGGATAGGATAGGGTAGAGTATATTATACAGAAGAGGATTGGATAGAGGATAGGATAGGATAGAGGATAGGATCGGATAGAGGATAAGATAGCATAGAGGATAGGATAGTATAGAGGATAGGATCGGATAGAGGATAAGATAGCATAGAGGATAGGATCGTATAGAGGATAGGATAGGGGATTGGGTAGTATAGAGGAGAGGATAGGATAGAGGATAGGATATAGTAGAGGATAGGATAGAGAATAGTATACGATAGAGGATAGGATAGAGGATAGGATCGAGGATTGGATAGGATAGAGGATAGGATAGGGTAGAGGATAGGATAGTATAGAGGATAGGATCGGATAGAGGATAGGATACGATAGAGGATAGGATAGAGGATAGGATAGGATAGAGGATAGGATCGGATAGAGGATAAGATAGCATAGAGGATAGGATCGTATAGAGGATAGGATAGGGGATTGGGTAGTATAGAGGAGAGGATAGGATAGAGGATAGGATATAGTAGAGGATAGGATAGAGAATAGTATACGATAGAGGATAGGATCGGATTGAGGATAAGATAGCATAGAGGATAGGATAGTATAGAGGATAGGATCGTTTAGAGGATAGGATACGATAGAGGATAGGATAGAGGATAGGATCGAGGATTGGATAGGATAGAGGATAGGATACGATAGAGGATAGGATAGGGTAGAGTATAGGATACAGAATAGGATAGGATAGAGGATAGGATAGGGTAGAGGATAGGATAGTATAGAGGATAGGATAGGATAGAGAATAGTATAGGATAGATGATATTATAGGATAGAGGATAGGATAGGATAGAGGATAGGATCGGATAGAGGATAGGATAGGGGATTGGGTAGTATAGAGGAGAGGATAGGATAGAGGATAGGATAGGGTAGAGGATAGGATAGAGAATAGTATAGGATAGAGGATAGGACAGGATAGAGGATAGGATAGGGGATTGGATAGGATAGAGGATAGGATAGGATAGAGGATAGGATAGGATAAAGGATAGGATAGGATAGAGGATAGGATAGGGTAGAGTATAGGATACAGAATAGGATAGGATAGAGGATAGGATAGGATAGACGATATTATAGGATAGAGGATAGGATAGGATACAGGATAGGATAGGATAGAGGATAGGAGAGGATTCATGATAGGATAGGATTGATGATCGGATAGGATAGTGGATAGGATAGGATAGATGATATTATAGGATAGAGGATAGGATAGGATAGAGGATAGGCTCGGATAGATAATAGGATAGGGGATTGGATAGAATAGAGGATAGGATAGGATAGAGGATAGGATAGGATAGAGGATAGGATAGGGTAGAGGATAGGATAGGATAGAGGATCGGATAGGATAGAGGACAGGATAGGGTAGAGGATAGGATCGGATAGAGGATAGGTTAGGGGATTGGATAGGATAGAGGATAGGATAGGATAGAGGATAGGATAGGATAGAGGATAGGATAGTATAGAGGATAGGATCGGATAGAGGATAGGATACGATAGAGGATAGGATAGAGGATTGGATAGGATAGAGGATAGGATAGGATAGAGGATAGGATAGGGTAGCGGATAGGATAGAGAATAGGATAGGATAGAGGATAGGTTCGGATAGAGGATAGGATACGATAGAGGATAGGATAGGGTAGAGTGTAGGATACATAATAGGATAGGATAGAGGATAGGATAGGATAGAGGATAGGTTCGGATAGAGGATAGGATACGATAGAGGATAGGATAGGGTAGAGTGTAGGATACATAATAGGATAGGATAGAGGATAGGATAGGATAGAGGATAGGATAGAGGATTGGATAGGATAGAGGATAGGATAGGATAGAGGATAGGATAGGGTAGAGTATAGGTTACATAATAGGATAGGATTGAGGAGAGGATAGGATAGAGGATAGGATCGGATAGAGGACAGGATAGGATAGAGGATAGGATAGGGTAGAGGATAGTATAGGATAGAGGATAGGATAGGATAGAGGATAGTATAGGATAGCTGATATTATAGGATAGAGGATAGGATAGGATAGAGGATAGGTTCGGGTAGATGATAGGATAGGGGATTGGATAGAATAGAGGGTAGGATAGGATAGAGGATAGGATACGATAGAGGATAGTATAGGATAGACGATAGGATAGGATAGAGAATAGTATAGGATAGATGATATTATAGGATAGACGATATTATAGGATAGAGGATAGGATAGGATAGAGGATAGGATCGGATAGAGGATAGGATAGGGGATTGGGTAGTATAGAGGAGAGGATAGGATAGAGGATAGGATAGGGTAGAGGATAGGATAGAGAATAGTATAGGATAGAGGATAGGACAGAATAGAGGATAGGCTAGGGGATTGGATAGGACAGAGGACGTGATACGATAGGACATGAGGATAGGATAGGGTAGAGGATAGGATAGGATAGAGGATAGGATAGGGGATTGGGTAGTATAGAGGTGAGGATAGGATAGAGGATAGGATAGGGTAGAGGATAGTATAGGATAGAGGATAGGATAGGATAGAGGATATTATAGGATACAGGATAGGATAGGATACAGGATAGGATAGGATAGAGGATAGGAGAGGATTCATGATAGGATAGGATTGAGGATCGGATAGGATAGTGGATAGGATAGAATAGATGATATTATAGGATAGAGGATAGGATAGGATAAAGGATAGGCTCGGATAGATGATAGGATAGGGGATTGGATAGAATAGAGGATAGGATAGGATAGAGGATAGGATACGATAGAGGATAGTATAGGATAGAGGATAGGATAGGATAGAGAATAGTATAGGATAGATGATATTATAGGATAGAGGATTGGATAGAATAGAGGATAGGATAGGATAGAGGATAGGATAGGATAGAGGATAGGATAGGGTAGAGGATAGGATAGGATAGAGGATCGGATAGGATAGAGGACAGGATAGGGTAGAGGATAGGATCGGATAGAGGATAGGTTAGGGGATTGGATAGGATAGAGGATAGGATAGGATAGAGGATAGGATAGGATAGAGGATAGGATAGTATAGAGGATAGGATCGGATAGAGGATAGGATACGATAGAGGATAGGATAGAGGATTGGATAGGATAGAGGATAGGATAGGATAGAGGATATGATAGGGTAGCGGATAGGATAGAGAATAGGATAGGATAGAGGATAGGTTCGGATAGAGGATAGGATACGATAGAGGATAGGATAGGGTAGAGTGTAGGATACATAATAGGATAGGATAGAGGATAGGATAGGATAGAGGATAGGTTCGGATAGAGGATAGGATACGATAGAGGATAGGATAGGGTAGAGTGTAGGATACATAATAGGATAGGATAGAGGATAGGATAGGATAGAGGATAGGATAGAGGATAGGATAGAGGATTGGATAGGATAGAGGATAGGATAGGATAGAGGATAGGATAGGGTAGAGTATAGGTTACATAATAGGATAGGATTGAGGAGAGGATAGGATAGAGGATAGGATCGGATAGAGGACAGGATAGGATAGAGGATAGGATAGGGTAGAGGATAGTATAGGATAGAGGATAGGATAGGATAGAGGATAGTATAGGATAGCTGATATTATAGGATAGAGGATAGGATAGGATAGAGGATAGGTTCGGGTAGATGATAGGATAGGGGATTGGATAGAATAGAGGGTAGGATAGGATAGAGGATAGGATACGATAGAGGATAGTATAGGATAGACGATAGGATAGGATAGAGAATAGTATAGGATAGATGATATTATAGGATAGACGATATTATAGGATAGAGGATAGGATAGGATAGAGGATAGGATCGGATAGAGGATAGGATAGGGGATTGGGTAGTATAGAGGAGAGGATAGGATAGAGGATAGGATAGGGTAGAGGATAGGATAGAGAATAGTATAGGATAGAGGATAGGACAGAATAGAGGATAGGCTAGGGGATTGGATAGGACAGAGGACGTGATACGATAGGACATGAGGATAGGATAGGGTAGAGAATAGGATAGGATAGAGGATAGGATAGGGGATTGGGTAGTATAGAGGTGAGGATAGGATAGAGGATAGGATAGGGTAGAGGATAGGATAGGGAATAGTATAGGATAGAGGATAGGGTAGGATCGAGGATAGGTTCGGATAGATGATAGGATAGGGAATTGGATAGAATAGAGGGTAGGATAGGATAGAGGATAGGATACGATAGAGGATAGTATAGGATAGAGGATAGGATAGGATAGAGGATATTATAGGATAGAGGATAGGATAGGATACAGGATAGTATAGGATAGAGGATAGGAGAGGATTCATGATAGGATAGGATTGAGGATCGGATAGGATAGTGGATAGGATAGAATAGATGATATTATAGGATAGAGGATAGGATAGGATAAAGGATAGGCTCGGATAGATGATAGGATAGGATAGAGGATATTATAGGATAGAGGATAGGATAGGATACAGGATAGTATAGGATAGAGGATAGGAGAGGATTCATGATAGGATAGGATTGAGGATTGGATAGAATAGAGGATAGGATAGGATAGAGGATAGGATACGATAGAGGATAGTATACGATAGAGGATAGGATAGGATAGAGAATAGTATAGGATAGATGATATTATAGGATAGAGGACAGGATAGGATAGAGGATAGGATCGGATAGAGGATAGGATAGGGGATTGGGTAGTATAGAGGAGAGGATAGGATAGAGGATAGGATAGGGTAGAGGATAGGATATAGAATAGTATAGGATAGAGGATAGGACAGGATAGAGGATAGGATAGGGGATTGGATAGGATAGAGGATAGGATAGGATAGAGGATAGGATACGATAGAGGATAGGATAGGATAGACGATAGGATAGGGTAGAGTATAGGATACAGAATAGGATAGGATAGAGGATAGGATAGGATAGAGGATATTATAGGATAGAGGATAGGATAGGATACAGGATAGGATAGGATAGAGGTTAGGATAGGGGATTGGATAGGATAGAGGATAGGATAGGATAGAGGATAGGATAGAGAATAGGATAGGATCGGATAGAGGATAGGATAGGGTAGAGTATATTATACAGAAGAGGATTGGATAGAGGATAGGATAGGGTAGAGGTTAGGATAGAGAATAGAATAGGATAGAGGATAGGATCGGATAGAGGACAGGATAGGGGATTGGATAGGATAGAGGATAGGATAGGATAGAGGATAGGATAGTATAGAGGATAGGATCGTTTAGAGGATAGGATACGATAGAGGATGGGATAGAGGATAGGATCGAGGATTGGATAGGATAGAGGATAGGATACGATAGAGGATAGGATAGTGTAGAGTATAGGGTACAGAATAGGATAGGATAGAGGATAGGATAGGGTAGAGGATAGGATTGTATAGAGGATAGGATCGGATAGAGGATAGGATACGATAGAGGATAGGATAGAGGATGGGATAGGATAGAGGATAGGATCGGATAGAGGATAAGATAGCATAGAGGATAGGATCGTATAGAGGATAGGATAGGGGAATGGGTAGTATAGAGGAGAGGATAGGATAGAGGATAGGATATAGTAGAGGATAGGATAGAGAATAGTATACGATAGAGGATAGGACAGGATAGAGGTTAGGATAGGGGATTGGATAGGATAGAGGATATGATATGATAGAGGATAGGATAGGGTAGAGGATAGGATAGGATAGATTATAGGATAGGATAGAGGATAGGATAGGGTAGAGTATAGGATAGAGGATAGGATCGGATAGAGGATAGGATCGGATAGAGGATAGGATAGGTTATTGGGTAGTATAGAGGAGAGGATAGGATAGAGGATAGGATATAGTAGAGGATAGGATAGAGAATAGTATACGATAGAGGATAGGACAGGATAGAGGTTAGGATAGGGGATTGGATAGGATAGAGGATAGGATATGATAGAGGATAGGATAGGGTAGAGGATAGGATAGGATAGAGTATATTATACAGAAGAGGATCGGATAGAGGATAAGATAGCATAGAGGATAGGATCGTATAGAGGATAGGATTGGGGATTGGGTAGTATAGAGGAGAGGATAGGATAGAGGATAGGATATAGTAGAGGATAGGATAGAGAATAGTATACGATAGAGGATAGGACAGGATAGAGGTTAGGATAGGGGATTGGATAGGATAGAGGATAGGATATGATAGAGGATAGGATAGGGTAGAGGATAGGATAGGATAGATTATAGGATAGGATAGAGGATAGGATAGGGTAGAGTATAGGATAGAGGATAGGATCGGATAGAGGATAGGATCGTATAGAGGATAGGATAGGTGATTGGATAGGATAGAGGATAGGATAGGTTTGAGGATAGGATAGGATAGTGGATAGGATAGGATAGAGCAGACGATAGAGGACAGGATAGAGAATATGATAGGATAGATGATAGTATAGGATGGAGGATAGGATAGGGTAGAGGATAGGATAGAGAATAGGATAGGATAGAGGATAGGATAGGATAGAGGATAGGATAGGATAGAGGATAGGATCGGATAGAGGATAGGATAGGGGATTGGGTAGTATAGAGGAGAGGATAGGATAGAGGATAGGATAGGGTAGAGGATAGGATAGAGAATAGTATAGGATAGAGGATAGGACAGAATAGAGGATAGGCTAGGGGATTGGATAGGACAGAGGACGTGATACGATAGGACATGAGGATAGGATAGGGTAGAGGATAGGATAGGATAGAGGATAGGATAGGGGATTGGGTAGTATAGAGGTGAGGATAGGATAGAGGATAGGATAGGGTAGAGGATAGGATAGGGAATAGTATAGGATAGAGGATAGGGTAGGATCGACGATAGGTTCGGATAGATGATAGGATAGGGAATTGGATAGAATAGAGGGTAGGATAGGATAGAGGATAGGATACGATAGAGGATAGTATAGGATAGAGGATAGGATAGGATAGAGGATATTATAGGATAGAGGATAGGATAGGATACAGGATAGGATAGGATAGAGGATAGGAGAGGATTCATGATAGGATAGGATTGAGGATCGGATAGGATAGTGGATAGGATAGAATAGATGATATTATAGGATAGAGGATAGGATAGGATAAAGGATAGGCTCGGATAGATGATAGGTTAGGGGATTGGATAGAATAGAGGATAGGATAGGATAGAGGATAGGATACGATAGAGGATAGTATAGGATAGAGGATAGGATAGGATAGAGAATAGTATAGGATAGATGATATTATAGGATAGAGGATAGGATAGGATAGAGGATAGGATCGGATAGAGGATAGGATAGGGAATTGGGTAGTATAGAGGAGAGGATAGGATAGAGGATAGGATAGGGTAGAGGATAGGATATAGAATAGTATAGGATAGAGGATAGGACAGGATAGAGGATAGGATAGGGGATTGGATAGGATAGAGGATAGGATAGGATAGAGGATAGGATACGATAGAGGATAGGATAGGATAGACGATAGGATAGGGTAGAGTATAGGATACAGAATAGGATAGGATAGAGGATAGGATAGGATAGAGGATATTATAGGATAGAGGATAGGATAGGATACAGGATAGGATAGGATAGAGGTTAGGATAGGGGATTGGATAGGATAGAGGATAGGATAGGATAGAGGATAGGATAGAGAATAGGATAGGATCGGATAGAGGATAGGATAGGGTAGAGTATATTATACAGAAGAGGATTGGATAGAGGATAGGATAGGGTAGAGGTTAGGATAGAGAATAGAATAGGATAGAGGATAGGATCGGATAGAGGACAGGATAGGGGATTGGATAGGATAGAGGATAGGATAGGATAGAGGATAGGATAGTATAGAGGATAGGATCGTTTAGAGGATAGGATACGATAGAGGATAGGATAGAGGATAGGATCGAGGATTGGATAGGATAGAGGATAGGATACGATAGAGGATAGGATAGTGTAGAGTATAGGGTACAGAATAGGATAGGATAGAGGATAGGATAGGGTAGAGGATAGGATTGTAGAGAGGATAGGATCGGATAGAGGATAGGATACGATAGAGGATAGGATAGAGGATGGGATAGGATAGAGGATAGGATCGGATAGAGGATAAGATAGCATAGAGGATAGGATCGTATAGAGGATAGGATAGGGAATTGGGTAGTATAGAGGAGAGGATAGGATAGAGGATAGGATATAGTAGAGGATAGGATAGAGAATAGTATACGATAGAGGATAGGACAGGATAGAGGTTAGGATAGGGGATTGGATAGGATAGAGGATATGATATGATAGAGGATAGGATAGGGTAGAGGATAGGATAGGATAGATTATAGGATAGGATAGAGGATAGGATAGGGTAGAGTATAGGATAGAGGATAGGATCGGATAGAGGATAGGATCGGATAGAGGATAGGATAGGTTATTGGTTAGTATAGAGGAGAGGATAGGATAGAGGGTAGGATATAGTAGAGGATAGGATAGAGAATAGTATACGATAGAGGATAGGACAGGATAGAGGTTAGGATAGGGGATTGGATAGGATAGAGGATAGGATATGATAGAGGATAGGATAGGGTAGAGGATAGGATAGGATAGAGTATATTATACAGAAGAGGATCGGATAGAGGATAAGATAGCATAGAGGATAGGATCGTATAGAGGATAGGATTGGGGATTGGGTAGTATAGAGGAGAGGATAGGATAGAGGATAGGATATAGTAGAGGATAGGATAGAGAATAGTATACGATAGAGGATAGGACAGGATAGAGGTTAGGATAGGGGATTGGATAGGATAGAGGATAGGATATGATAGAGGATAGGATAGGGTAGAGGATAGAATAGGATAGATTATAGGATAGGATAGAGGATAGGATAGGGTAGAGTATAGGATAGAGGATAGGATCGGATAGAGGATATGATCGTATAGAGGATAGGATAGGTGATTGGATAGGATAGAGGATAGGATAGGTTTGAGGATAGGATAGGATAGTGGATAGGATAGGATAGAGCAGACGATAGAGGACAGGATAGAGAATATGATAGGATAGATGATAGTATAGGATGGAGGATAGGATAGGGTGGAGGATAGGATAGAGAATAGGATAGGATACACGATAGGATAGGATAGAGGATAGGATAGGATAGAGGATAGGATAGGGTAGAGGATAGGATAGGATAGAGGATAGGATAGGATAGAGGATAGGATAGTATAGAGGATAGGATCGGATAGAGGATAGGATACGATAGAGGATAGGATAGAGGATTGGATAGGATAGAGGATAGGATAGGATAGAGGATAGGATAGGGTAGCGGATAGGATAGAGAATAGGATAGGATAGAGGATAGGATAGGATAGAGAATAGGATAGGATAGAGGATAGGATAGGATAGAGAATAGGATAGGATAGAGGATAGGATAGGATAGAGGATAGGTTCGGATAGAGGATAGGATAGGGTAGAGTATATTATACAGAAGAGGATTGGATAGAGGATAGGATAGGGTAGAGGATAGGATAGAGAATAGAATAGGATAGAGGATAGGATCGGATAGAGGACAGGATAGGGGATTGGATAGGATAGAGGATAGGATAGGATAGAGGATAGGATAGGATAGAGGATAGGATAGGATACAGGATAGGATAGGATAGAGGATAGGAGAGGATTCATGATAGGATAGGATTGAGGATCGGATAGGATAGTGGATAGGATAGGATAGATGATATTATAGGATAGAGGATAGGATAGGATAGAGGATAGGTTCGGGTAGATGATAGGATAGGGGATTGGATAGAATAGAGGGTAGGATAGGATAGAGGATAGGATACGATAGAGGATAGTATAGGATAGACGATAGGATAGGATAGAGAATAGTATAGGATAGATGATATTATAGGATAGAGGATATTATAGGATAGAGGATAGGATAGGATAGAGGATAGGATCGGATAGAGGATAGGATAGGGGATTGGGTAGTATAGAGGAGAGGATAGGATAGAGGATAGGATAGGGTAGAGGATAGGATAGAGAATAGTATAGGATAGAGGATAGGACAGAATAGAGGATAGGCTAGGGGATTGGATAGGACAGAGGACGTGATACGATAGGACATGAGGATAGGATAGGGTAGAGGATAGGATAGGATAGAGGATAGGATAGGGGATTGGGTAGTATAGAGGTGAGGATAGGATAGAGGATAGGATAGGGTAGAGGATAGGATAGGGAATAGTATAGGATAGAGGATAGGGTAGGATCGAGGATAGGTTCGGATAGATGATAGGATAGGGAATTGGATAGAATAGAGGGTAGGATAGGATAGAGGATAGGATACGATAGAGGATAGTATAGGATAGAGGATAGGATAGGATAGAGGATATTATAGGATAGAGGATAGGATAGGATACAGGATAGGATAGGATAGAGGATAGGAGAGGATTCATGATAGGATAGGATTGAGGATCGGATAGGATAGTGGATAGGATAGAATAGATGATATTATAGGATAGAAGATAGGATAGGATAAAGGATAGGCTCGGATAGATGATAGGATAGGGGATTGGATAGAATAGAGGATAGGATAGGATAGAGGATAGGATACGATAGAGGATAGTATAGGATAGAGGATAGGATAGGATAGAGAATAGCATAGGATAGATGATATTATAGGATAGAGGATAGGATAGGATAGAGGATAGGATCGGATAGAGGATAGGATAGGGGATTGGGTAGTATAGAGGAGAGGATAGGATAGAGGATAGGATAGGGTAGAGGATAGGATATAGAATAGTATAGGATAGAGGATAGGATAGGGTAGAGGATAGGATTGTATAGAGGATAGGATCGGATAGAGGATAGGATACGATAGAGGATAGGATAGAGGATGGGATAGGATAGAGGATAGGATCGGATAGAGGATAAGATAGCATAGAGGATAGGATCGTATAGAGGATAGGATAGGGGATTGGGTAGTATAGAGGAGAGGATAGGATAGAGGATAGGATATAGTAGAGGATAGGATAGAGAATAGTATACGATAGAGGATAGGACAGGATAGAGGTTAGGATAGGGGATTGGATAGGATAGAGGATATGATATGATAGAGGATAGGATAGGGTAGAGGATAGGATAGGATAGATTATAGGATAGGATAGAGGATAGGATAGGGTAGAGTATAGGATAGAGGATAGGATCGGATAGAGGATAGGATCGGATAGAGGATAGGATAGGTTATTGGGTAGTATAGAGGAGAGGATAGGATAGAGGATAGGATATAGTAGAGGATAGGATAGAGAATAGTATACGATAGAGGATAGGACAGGATAGAGGTTAGGATAGGGGATTGGGTAGTATAGAGGAGAGGATAGGATAGAGGATAGGATATAGTAGAGGATAGGATAGAGAATAGTATACGATAGAGGATAGGACAGGATAGAGGTTAGGATAGGGGATTGGATACGATAGAGGATAGGACAGGATAGAGGTTAGGATAGGGGATTGGATAGGATAGAGGATAGGATATGATAGAGGATAGGATAGGGTAGAGGATAGGATAGGATAGATTATAGGATAGGATAGAGGATAGGATAGGGTAGAGTATAGGATAGAGGATAGGATCGGATAGAGGATAGGATCGTATAGAGGATAGGATAGGTGATTGGATAGGATAGAGGATAGGATAGGTTTGAGGATAGGATAGGATAGTGGATAGGATAGGATAGAGCAGACGATAGAGGACAGGATAGAGAATATGATAGGATAGATGATAGTATAGGATGGAGGATAGGATAGGGTAGAGGATAGGATAGAGAATAGGATAGGATACACGATAGGATAGGATAGAGGATAGGATAGGATAGAGGATAGGATAGGGTAGAGGATAGGATAGGATAGAGGATAGGATAGGATAGAGGATAGGATAGTATAGAGGATAGGATCGGATAGAGGATAGGATACGATAGAGGATAGGATAGAGGATTGGATAGGATAGAGGATAGGATAGGATAGAGGATAGGATAGGGTAGCGGATAGGATAGAGAATAGGATAGGATAGAGGATAGGATAGGATAGAGAATAGGATAGGATAGAGGATAGGATAGGATAGAGAATAGGATAGGATAGAGGATAGGATAGGATAGAGGATAGGTTCGGATAGAGGATAGGATAGGGTAGAGTATATTATACAGAAGATGATTGGATAGAGGATAGGATAGGGTAGAGGATAGGATAGAGAATAGAATAGGATAGAGGATAGGATCGGATAGAGGACAGGATAGGGGATTGGATAGGATAGAGGATAGGATAGGATAGAGGATAGGATAGGATAGAGGATAGGATAGGATACAGGATAGGATAGGATAGAGGATAGGAGAGGATTCATGATAGGATAGGATTGAGGATCGGATAGGATAGTGGATAGGATAGGATAGATGATATTATAGGATAGAGGATAGGATAGGATAGAGGATAGGCTCGGATAGATGATGGGATAGGGGATTGGATAGAATAGAGGATAGGATAGGATAGAGGATAGGATAGGGGATTGGATAGGATAGAGGATAGGATAGGATAGAGGATAGGATAGAGAATAGGATAGGATCGGATAGAGGATAAGATAGCATAGAGGATAGGATAGTATAGAGGATAGGATCGTTTAGAGGATAGGATACGATAGAGGATAGGATAGAGGATAGGATCGAGGATTGGATAGGATACAGGATAGGATACGATAGAGGATAGGATAGTGTACAGTATAGGGTACAGAATAGGATAGGATAGAGGATAGGATCGGATAGAGGATAGGATCGGATAGAGGATAGGATAGGTTATTGGGTAGTATAGAGGAGAGGATAGGATAGAGGATAGGATATAGTAGAGGATAGGATAGAGAATAGTATACGATAGAGGATAGGACAGGATAGAGGTTAGGATAGGGGATTGGGTAGTATAGAGGAGAGGATAGGATAGAGGATAGGATATAGTAGAGGATAGGATAGAGAATAGTATACGATAGAGGATAGGACAGGATAGAGGTTAGGATAGGGGATGGATAGGATAGAGGATAGGATATGATAGAGGATAGGATAGGGTAGAGGATAGGATAGGATAGAGTATATTATACAGAAGAGGATCGGATAGAGGATAAGATAGCATAGAGGATAGGATCGTATAGAGGATAGGATTGGGGATTGGGTAGTATAGAGGAGAGGATAGGATAGAGGAAAGGATATAGTAGAGGATAGGATAGAGAATAGTATACGATAGAGGATAGGACAGGATAGAGGTTAGGATAGGGGATTGGATAGGATAGAGGATAGGATATGATAGAGGATAGGATAGGGTAGAGGATAGGATAGGATAGATTATAGGATAGGATAGAGGATAGGATAGGGTAGAGTATAGGATAGAGGATAGGATCGGATAGAGGATAGGATCGTATAGAGGATAGGATAGGTGATTGGACAGGATAGAGAATATGATAGGATAGATGATAGTATAGGATGGAGGATAGGATAGGGTAGAGGATAGGATAGAGAATAGGATAGGATACAGGATAGGATAGGATAGAGGATAGGATAGGATAGAGGATAGGATAGGGTAGAGGATAGGATAGGATAGAGGATAGGATAGGATAGAGGATAGGATAGGGTAGAGGATAGGATAGTATAGAGGATAGGATCGGATAGAGGATAGGATACGATAGAGGATAGGATAGAGGATTGGATAGGATAGAGGATAGGATAGGATAGAGGATAGGATAGGGTAGCGGATAGGATAGAGAATAGGATAGGATAGAGGATAGGATAGGATAGAGAATAGGATAGGATAGAGGATAGGATAGGATAGGATAGAGAATAGGATAGGATAGAGGATAGGATAGGATAGAGGATAGGTTCGGATAGAGGATAGGATACGATAGAGGATAGGATAGGGTAGAGTGTAGGATACAGAATAGGATAGGATAGAGGATAGGATAGAGGATTGGATAGGATAGAGGATAGGATAGGATAGAGGATAGGATAGGATAGAGAATAGTATAGGATAGATGATATTATAGGATAGAGGATAGGATAGGCTAGAGGATAGGATAGAGAATAGGATAGGATAGAGGATAGGATCGGATAGAGGATAGGATAGGGTAGAGGATAGGATAGAGAATAGAATAGGATAGAGGATAGGATCTGATAGAGGACAGGATAGGGGATAGGATAGGATAGAGGATAGGATAGGATAGAGGATAGGATAGGACAGAGGATAGGATAGGGTAGCGGATAGGATAGGACAGGATAGAGGATTGGATAGCATAGAGGATAGGATAGGATAGAGGATAGGTTCGGATAGAGGATAGGATAGGGTAGAGTATAGGATACAGAATAGGATAGGATAGAGGATAGGATAGGATAGAGGATAGGCTCGGATAGAGGATAGGATACGATAGAGGATAGTATAGGATAGAGGGTAGGATAGGATAGAGGTTAGGATAGGGGATTGGGTAGTATAGAGGAGAGGATAGGATAGAGGATAGGATATAGTAGAGGATAGGATAGAGAATAGTATACGATAGAGGATAGGACAGGATAGAGGTTAGGATAGGGGATGGATAGGATAGAGGATAGGATATGATAGAGGATAGGATAGGGTAGAGGATAGGATAGGATAGAGTATATTATACAGAAGAGGATCGGATAGAGGATAAGATAGCATAGAGGATAGGATCGTATAGAGGATAGGATTGGGGATTGGGTAGTATAGAGGAGAGGATAGGATAGAGGAAAGGATATAGTAGAGGATAGGATAGAGAATAGTATACGATAGAGGATAGGACAGGATAGAGGTTAGGATAGGGGATTGGATAGGATAGAGGATAGGATATGATAGAGGATAGGATAGGGTAGAGGATAGGATAGGATAGATTATAGGATAGGATAGAGGATAGGATAGGGTAGAGTATAGGATAGAGGATAGGATCGGATAGAGGATAGGATCGTATAGAGGATAGGATAGGTGATTGGACAGGATAGAGAATATGATAGGATAGATGATAGTATAGGATGGAGGATAGGATAGGGTAGAGGATAGGATAGAGAATAGGATAGGATACAGGATAGGATAGGATAGAGGATAGGATAGGATAGAGGATAGGATAGGGTAGAGGATAGGATAGGATAGAGGATAGGATAGGATAGAGGATAGGATAGGGTAGAGGATAGGATAGTATAGAGGATAGGATCGGATAGAGGATAGGATACGATAGAGGATAGGATAGAGGATTGGATAGGATAGAGGATAGGATAGGATAGAGGATAGGATAGGGTAGCGGATAGGATAGAGAATAGGATAGGATAGAGGATAGGATAGGATAGAGAATAGGATAGGATAGAGGATAGGATAGGATAGGATAGAGAATAGGATAGGATAGAGGATAGGATAGGATAGAGGATAGGTTCGGATAGAGGATAGGATACGATAGAGGATAGGATAGGGTAGAGTGTAGGATACAGAATAGGATAGGATAGAGGATAGGATAGAGGATTGGATAGGATAGAGGATAGGATAGGATAGAGGATAGGATAGGATAGAGAATAGTATAGGATAGATGATATTATAGGATAGAGGATAGGATAGGCTAGAGGATAGGATAGAGAATAGGATAGGATAGAGGATAGGATCGGATAGAGGATAGGATAGGGTAGAGGATAGGATAGAGAATAGAATAGGATAGAGGATAGGATCTGATAGAGGACAGGATAGGGGATAGGATAGGATAGAGGATAGGATAGGATAGAGGATAGGATAGGACAGAGGATAGGATAGGATAGGACAGAGGATAGGATAGGGTAGCGGATAGGATAGGACAGGATAGAGGATTGGATAGCATAGAGGATAGGATAGGATAGAGGATAGGTTCGGATAGAGGATAGGATAGGGTAGAGTATAGGATACAGAATAGGATAGGATAGAGGATAGGATAGGATAGAGGATAGGCTCGGATAGAGGATAGGATACGATAGAGGATAGTATAGGATAGAGGGTAGGATAGGATAGAGGATAGTATAGGATAAATGATATTATAGGATAGAGGATAGGATAGGGTAGAGGATAGGATAGAGGATAGGATAGGATAGAGGATAGGATCGGATAGAGGATAGGATACGATAGAGGATAGTATAGGATAGAGGATAGGATAGGATAGAGGATAGTATAGGATAAATGATATTATAGGATAGAGGACTAGGATAGGGTAGAGGATAGGATAGAGAATAGGATAGGATGGAGGATAGGATAGGATAGAGGATAGGATCGGATAGAGGATAGGATACGATAGAGGATAGGATAGAGGATTGGATAGGATAGAGGATAGGATACGATAGAGGATAGTATAGGACAGAGGATAGGATAGGATAGAGAATAGTATACAATAGAAGATATTATAGGATAGAGGATAGGATAGGATAGAGAATAGTATAGGATAGCTGATATTATAGGATAGAGGATAGGATAGGATAGAGGATAGGTTCGGATAGATGATAGGATAGGGGATTGGATAGAATAGAGGGTAGGATAGGATAGAGGATAGGATACGATAGAGGATAGTATTGGATAGACGATAGGATAGGATAGAGAATAGTATAGGATAGATGATATTATAGGATGGAGGATATTATAGGATAGAGGATAGGATAGGATAGAGGATAGGATCGGATAGAGGATAGGATAGGGGATTGGGTAGTATAGAGGAGAGGATAGTATAGAGGATAGGATACGATAGAGGATAGTATAGGATAGAGGATAGGATAGGATAGAGAATAGTATAGGATAGATGATATTATAGGATAGAGGATAGGATAGGATAGAGGATAGGATCGGATAGAGGATAGGATAGGGGATTGGGTAATATAGAGAAGAGGATAGGATAGAGGATAGGATAGGGTAGAGGATAGGATAGAGAATAGTATAGGATAGAGGATAGGATAGGGGATTGGATAGGATAGAGGATAGGATAGGATAGAGGATAGGATACGATAGAGGATAGGATAGGATAGAGGATAGGATAGGGTAGAGTATAGGATACAGAATAGGATAGGATAGAGGATAGGATAGGATAGAGGATATTATAGGATAGAGGATAGGATAGGATACAGGATAGGATAGGGTAGAGGATAGGAGAGGATTCATGATAGGATAGGATTGAGGATCGGATAGGATAGTGGATAGGATAGGATAGATGATATTATAGGATAGAGGATAGGATAGGATAGAGGATAGGCTCGGATAGATGATAGGATAGGGGATTGGATAGAATAGAGGATAGGATAGGATAGAGGATAGGATAGGGGATTGGATAGGATAGAGGATAGGATAGGATAGAGGATAGGATACAGAATAGGATAGGATCGGATAGAGGATAGGATAGGGTAGAGTATATTATACAGAAGAGGATTGGATAGAGGATAGGATAGGATAGAGGATAGGATCGGATAGAGGATAAGATAGCATAGAGGATAGGATAGTATAGAGGATAGGATCGTTTAGAGGATAGGATACGATAGAGGATAGGATAGAGGATAGGATCGAGGATTGGATAGGATAGAGGATAGGATACGATAGAGGATAGGATAGTGTAGAGTATAGGATACAGAATAGGATAGGATAGAGGATAGGATAGGGTAGAGGATAGGATGGTATAGAGGATAGGATCGGATAGAGGATAGGATAGAGGATAGGATAGGATAGAGGATAGGATCGGATAGAGGATAAGATAGCATAGAGGATAGGATCGTATAGAGGATAGGATAGGGGATTGGGTAGTATAGAGGAGAGGATAGGATAGAGGATAGGATATAGTAGAGGATAGGATAGAGAATAGTATACGATAGAGGATAGGACAGGATAGAGGTTAGGATAGGGGATTGGATAGGATAGAGGATAGGATATGATAGAGGATAGGATAGGGTAGAGGATAGGATAGGATAGATTATAGGATAGGATAGAGGATAGGATAGGGTAGAGTATAGGATAGAGGATAGGATCGGATAGAGGATAGGATCGGATAGAGGATAGGATAGGTTATTGGGTAGTATAGAGGAGAGGATAGGATAGAGGATAGGATATAGTAGAGGATAGGATAGAGAATAGTATACGATAGAGGATAGGACAGGATAGAGGTTAGGATAGGGGATTGGGTAGTATAGAGGAGAGGATAGGATAGAGGATAGGATATAGTAGAGGATAGGATAGAGGATAGGACAGGATAGAGGTTAGGATAGGGGATTGGATAGGATAGAGGATAGGATATGATAGAGGATAGGATAGGGTAGAGGATAGGATAGGATAGAGTATATTATACAGAAGAGGATCGGATAGAGGATAAGATAGCATAGAGGATAGGATCGTATAGAGGATAGGATAGAGGATTGGGTAGTATAGAGGAGAGGATAGGATAGAGGATAGGATATAGTAGAGGATAGGATAGAGAATAGTATACGATAGAGGATAGGACAGGATAGAGGTTAGGGTAGGGGATTGGATAGGATAGAGGATAGGATATGATAGAGGATAGGATAGGGTAGAGGATAGGATAGGATAGATTATAGGATAGGATAGAGGATAGGATAGGGTAGAGTATAGGATAGAGGATAGGATCGGATAGAGGATAGGATCGGATAGAGGATAGGATAGGTGATTGGATAGGATAGAGGATAGGATAGGGTAGAGGAGAGGATAGGATAACGGATATGATCGGATAGAGGATAAGATAGCATAGAGGATAGGATCGTATAGAGGATAGGATCGTTTAGAGGATAGGATACGATAGAGGATAGGATAGAGGATAGGATCGAGGATTGGATAGGATACAGGATAGGATACGATAGAGGATAGGATAGTGTACAGTATAGGGTACAGAATAGGATAGGATAGAGGATAGGATCGGATAGAGGATAGGATCGGATAGAGGATAGGATAGGTTATTGGGTAGTATAGAGGAGAGGATAGGATAGAGGATAGGATATAGTAGAGGATAGGATAGAGAATAGTATACGATAGAGGATAGGACAGGATAGAGGTTAGGATAGGGGATTGGGTAGTATAGAGGAGAGGATAGGATAGAGGATAGGATATAGTAGAGGATAGGATAGAGAATAGTATACGATAGAGGATAGGACAGGATAGAGGTTAGGATAGGGGATTGGATAGGATAGAGGATAGGATATGATAGAGGATAGGATAGGGTAGAGGATAGGATAGGATAGAGTATATTATACAGAAGAGGATCGGATAGAGGATAAGATAGCATAGAGGATAGGATCGTATAGAGGATAGGATTGGGGATTGGGTAGTATAGAGGAGAGGATAGGATAGAGGATAGGATATAGTAGAGGATAGGATAGAGAATAGTATACGATAGAGGATAGGACAGGATAGAGGTTAGGATAGGGGATTGGATAGGATAGAGGATAGGATATGATAGAGGATAGGATAGGGTAGAGGATAGGATAGGATAGATTATAGGATAGGATAGAGGATAGGATAGGGTAGAGTATAGGATAGAGGATAGGATCGGATAGAGGATAGGATCGTATAGAGGATAGGATAGGTGATTGGACAGGATAGAGAATATGATAGGATAGATGATAGTATAGGATGGAGGATAGGATAGGGTAGAGGATAGGATAGAGAATAGGATAGGATACAGGATAGGATAGGATAGAGGATAGGATAGGATAGAGGATAGGATAGGGTAGAGGATAGGATAGGATAGAGGATAGGATAGGATAGAGGATAGGATAGGGTAGAGGATAGGATAGTATAGAGTATAGGATCGGATAGAGGATAGGATAGAGGATTGGATAGGATAGAGGATAGGATAGGATAGAGGATAGGATAGGGTAGCGGATAGGATAGAGAATAGGATAGGATAGAGGACAGGATAGGATAGAGAATAGGATAGGATAGAGGATAGGATAGGATAGAGAATAGGATAGGATAGAGGATAGGATAGGATAGAGGATAGGTTCGGATAGAGGATAGGATACGATAGAGGATAGGATAGGGTAGAGTGTAGGATACAGAATAGGATAGGATAGAGGATAGGATAGAGGATTGGATAGGATAGAGGATAGGATAGGATAGAGTATAGGATAGGATAGAGAATAGTATAGGATAGATGATATTATAGGATAGAGGATAGGATAGGCTAGAGGATAGGATAGAGAATAGGATAGGATAGAGGATAGGATCGGATAGAGGATAGGATAGGGTAGAGGATAGGATAGAGAATAGAATAGGATAGAGGATAGGATCTGATAGAGGACAGGATAGGGGATAGGATAGGATAGAGGATAGGATAGGATAGAGGATAGGATAGGGTAGAGGATAGGATAGGATAGATTATAGGATAGGATAGAGGATAGGATAGGGTAGAGTATAGGATAGAGGATAGGATCGGATAGAGGATAGGATCGGATAGAGGATAGGATAGGTGATTGGATAGGATAGAGGATAGGATAGGGTAGAGGAGAGGATAGGATAACGGATATGATCGGATAGAGGATAAGATAGCATAGAGGATAGGATCGTATAGAGGATAGGATAGGTGATTGGATAGGATAGAGGATAGGATAGGTTTGAGGATAGGATAGGATAGTGGATAGGATAGGATAGAGCAGACGATAGAGGACAGGATAGAGAATATGATAGGATAGATGATAGTATAGGATGGAGGATAGAATAGGGTAGAGGATAGGATAGAGAATGGGATAGGATACAGGATAGGATAGGATAGAGGATAGGATAGGGTAGAGGATAGGATAGGATAGAGGATAGGATAGGATAGAGGATAGGATAGGGTAGAGGATAGGATAGTATAGAGGATAGGATCGGATAGAGGATAGGATACGATAGAGGATAGGATAGGATAGAGAATAGGATAGGATAGAGGATAGGATAGGATAGAGGATAGGTTCGGATAGAGGATAGGATACGATAGAGGATAGGATAGGGTAGAGTGTAGGATACAGAATAGGATAGGATAGAGGATTGGATAGGATAGAGGATAGGACAGGATAGAGGATAGGATAGGATAGAGAATAGTATAGGATAGATGATATTATAGGATAGAGGATAGGATAGGGTAGAGGATAGGATAGAGAATAGGATAGGATAGAGGATAGGATCGGATAGAGGATAGGGTAGGGTAGAGGATAGGATAGAGAATAGAATAGGATAGAGGATAGGATCGGATAGAGGACAGGATAGGGGATAGGATAGGATAGAGGATAGGATAGGATAGAGGATAGGATAGGACAGAGGATAGGATAGGATAGAGGATAGGATAGGATAGAGAATAGTATAGGATAGATGATATTATAGGATAGAGGATAGGATAGGGTAGAGGATAGGATAGAGAATAGGATAGGATAGAGGATAGGATAGGATAGAGGATAGGATAGGGTAGCGGATAGGATAGAGAATAGGATAGGATAGAGGATAGGATAGGATAGAGAATAGGATAGGATAGAGGATAGGATAGGATAGAGAATAGGATAGGATAGAGGATAGGATAGGATAGAGGATAGGTTCGGATAGAGGATAGGATACGATAGAGGATAGGATAGGGTAGAGTGTAGGATACAGAATAGGATAGGATAGAGGATTGGATAGGATAGAGGATAGGATAGGATAGAGGATAGGATAGGATAGAGAATAGTATAGGATAGATGATATTATAGGATAGAGGATAGGATAGGGTAGAGGATAGGATAGAGAATAGGATAGGATAGAGGATAGGATCGGATAGAGGATAGGATAGGGTAGAGGATAGGATAGAGAATAGAATAGGATAGAGGATAGGATCGGATAGAGGACAGGATAGGGGATAGGATAGGATAGAGGATAGGATAGGATAGAGGATAGGATAGGATAGAGGATAGGATAGGATAGAGGATAGTATAGGATAAATGATATTATAGGATAGAGGATAGGATAGGGTAGAGGATAGGATAGAGAATAGGATAGGATGGAGGATAGGATAGGATAGAGGATAGGATCGGATAGAGGATAGGATACGATAGAGGATAGGATAGAGGATTGAATAGGATAGAGGATAGGATACGATAGAGGATAGTATAGGATAGAGGATAGGATAGGATAGAGAATAGTATAGAATAGAAGATATTATAGGATAGAGGATAGTTTCGGATAGATGATATTATAGGGGATTGTATAGAATAGAGGATAGGATAGGATAGAGGATAAGATACGATAGAGGATAGTATAAGATAGAGGATAGGATAGGATAGAGAATAGTATAGGATAGAGAATAGTATAGGATAGCTGATATTATAGGATAGAGGATAGGATAGGATAGAGGATAGGTTCGGATAGATGATAGGATAGGGGATTGGATAGAATAGAGGGTAGGATAGGATAGAGGATAGGATAGGATAGAGAATAGTATAGGATAGCTGATATTATAGGATAGAGGATAGGATAGGATAGAGGATAGGTTCGGATAGATGATAGGATAGGGGATTGGATAGAATAGAGGGTAGGATAGGATAGAGGATAGGATACGATAGAGGATAGTATAGGATAGACGATAGGATAGGATAGAGGATAGGATAGGGGATTGGGTAGTATAGAGGAGAGGATAGGATAGAGGATAGGATAGGGTAGAGGATAGGATAGAGAATAGTATAGGATAGAGGATAGGACAGAATAGAGGATAGGCTAGGGGATTGGATAGGATAGAGGACATGATACGATAGGACATGAGGATAGGATAGGGTAGAGAATAGGATAGGATAGAGGATAGGATAGGGGATTGGGTAGTATAGAGGAGAGGATAGGATAGAGGATAGGATAGGGTAGAGGATAGGATGGAGGATATTATAGGATAGAGGATAGGATAGGATAGAGGATAGGATCGGATAGAGGATAGGATAGGGGATTGGGTAGTATAGAGGATAGGATAGTATAGAGGATAGGATCGGATAGAGGATAGGATAGGATACAGGATAGGATAGGATAGAGGATAGGAGAGGATTCATGATAGGACAGGATAGAGGATAGGATAGGGGATTGGATAGGATAGAGGATAGGATACGATAGAGGATAGGATAGGGTAGAGTATGGAAGTTCGAGACTGGCAGCCGTCGCGAGCGGACGTGTTTATTTACTTACGCTCCGTCCAGGTAGTGCTCGAATGAGTCGAAGCTAGAGTTTTAGTAATCGAAACGGACGTTTTCTAGTAGAATTTTTGAGATTTTGGCAAAAAAATACAATAAAACGGGCAATTCGGTACGCGTAACGCAGTGCCGCGTTCAATTAAAACCCTGAAAAGGGACGAATCTTGTGAAATACGCGCGGGAGAACGGAATTTTGAACTGAATTTAATTAGAACAAATTGGCTAATTAATTAATTAATTAATTGAATTTAGTTAAGATTAGTTAAAATGTCACAAACCGCGCGGAATACCGAGTGTTAACAATAAACCCGCGAAGGAACTATCACGCGCACGAAAAAACATTTTACCGGTTAGTTAATACCGGAAATAGTGACGCGATTAACAACAAGTGGGTGTAATTAACAAACCTGAGGACTAAATAGCGAAAAAGAAGTGAATCTCTGCACACCTGAAAAAGAAAGAGAGAGAGCAAGCGAACATCCAGAAGCAAAGGAACCACACCAAAGGGGTCGGTCGATTTGCCAGGTAGGAGTAGAGATAGAGAAAGAAAAGGAAAGAAAGTTAGTGAGAAAGGCTTAGAGAGAGATAAAAATAGAGAGAGAGGTAGGAATATATAGGGCACCCTGTATAAAGCCATAGACTAAGAATATATAGAGTCAAAAACAATAAAAAATAGCCGGATTGTTATGAAAATTAGTATACAAGTATTATCGAGGACGAGGAGTATTTAGGGGTCAAGTGGGAACAGTAGGCTACTGACCGACCCCAAGCGAACTCCAAGGAGAGAAACAAAGCAAGACGAACTATATAAAAACAAGACGAGGACACAGCAACCGCCACCGCCTCCAAGCAAACACACACACTAGCATAATCCAAACACGAAGACGGGGTCTTTGACCCCCCCAGCACACATTTAAAATAACCGTAACTGAATCCATATATTCGAAATAAACAGAGTACACAGCACGATAGAGACAGAAGGAGAGAAAGAGATAAGAATGGAAGAAGAAGAGAAATGGCTTACGCCAAGTCTACCACCCGAAAAAGGAAGCGTTTTTAAACGCAGCCAGAAAACTAAAAGAAGTAATGAGAAAGGAAAGGAAAACGCGAAAAGGATTAGGGATGATAAATACGAGACAGATTCTGAATCGCAATTCTCGGATATCATACTATTAGAAAATAATACCCTAAAGAAAAAGAGAACAGAAGACCAAAATAACTCTTCAACGCCAAAACTAGACCAATCCAAAGATGAGGAAAAAAGGAAGGAAAAGGAAATGGAAAAAGAGAAGGAGAAAGAAGAGGAAGAGGACGTAATGAAACTCATAGGAGAATTAGCGTCACTACTTAAAAAGACAAGGACCTCCATAAGGGAGGTCAAAGAGTACTGCCTAGATCCGCTGAAGGAGGTAAGAAGTTTTACCAAAAATCATGCAGCCCAAGCGGACAGGCAATTAGAAGTGGCTATAACTCGATTAAGAAATATAGAACTAATTATCGAAAATAAAAGCCTTAGAAACAGCCTGCTACACAGAGACATGGGAATACAATGCTCCTTAGGCGATAAAATCGAAAGAAGAAGAGAAAAGGTAGGAGTTACACGTAAGACAGGCGGAACAGAAGCAAGAAAAACTCTGTCGCACGAAAGTGAGACAGAGGAAAACGCAACGGAAAGGGACAGCGAGGCGATTCAGGATACTGAAAATGAAAATGAATGGAAAACTGTGGAAAACAGGAAAAAAGCCGAGGAAAAAAAAGCCCTTAAGAAAAAGAAGAAAGAAGAGACAGCCGCAGCAGAGAAGAAGAAGCAGGACCAGGAGAAAGAAAGAGAAAAAGAAAGAGAAAGGATAAAGAGAAACAGACTACCACCACCGCCAAAGTCGGAAGCGGTAATAATTAAGACGACTGAAAATAGAACCTTCGCGGATCTATTTAAACAATTGAAAGCCAACCCCGGAGACAACATGAACGGAATTCACACCGTAAGGAAGTCCAGGGGTGGGGACATCATAATAGAAATGGAGAAGGGAACGAATGCGGGCGTCCTAGAACAATTCGCAAAAAATACCCTAGGGGAAGAATGCCGTATCAGGAGACTGGCACCAAGGGTTATATACGAAATTAAAGATCTGGACCCCACGATCGAGAAGGAAGAACTGCAAAACGAAATAGCACGAGTCGTTCTGAGACCCAATAATGAAGTAGAAATTAAAACAATTAGATTCGGCTACGGGGGCACTAAAATGGCCATAATAACCCTTCCGGCGGAAGATTTTGAGAAATTAGGACAAGAGAATAAAATCAGGACAGGCTACACAAACTGTAGACTAAAGAGAACTCAAAATATCATTAGGTGCTTCAAGTGTCACGCACTCGGACATATGTCCTATAATTGCGCCATGGATCTAAATGGTCAGGAGCTGTGCAGAAGATGCGGGGGGCTCGGCCATAAAATAAATGATTGCGAATCCGTGAGATGCTGCGTGCTCTGTATAAGAGAGGGCATCCACGCAACGAAAGCGGAACACGTGGCCGGAGCAGTTAACTGCCCCCAATATAAAAAATACGTTGAGCGCCTAGCTAGGGGTGATAATAATAACTAAATTCAATCTCAAAATCTTACAGATTAATCTGAATCATTGCCGTTTAGCTCACTACCTCCTAGTGCAGTCGGCAATCGACCTAGATGCAGACGTGGTCCTAATACAGGAGCCACTTTTCAATCCTGGAAACTGGCTGTACTCTCCGAGCAGCAACACAGCAATCTGGGTCACCAATAAAAAAGGAATCAAGAAGCTAGAGGATGGAGATAGAGCAGAGGAAGACTTCACGGCGGTGAGATTGGAAAAGCTGACTATAGTAAGTACCTACATCTCTCCAAACATCTCCACAGACATTTTTGCCTCCAAAATTAAAAATTTAATGAATTTTATAAGTCAAGAAAAAATGAAGGGAAATGAAATTATTATCGGCGGTGATTTCAATGCTAAGTCCCCGGCTTGGGGTTCCAGAGAACAAAACCTAAGGGGATCCATCCTGCTGGACGAACTCCTGCGAAAAAATGTATTTCCTCACATACCTCAAGGAGGGCATACATTCGAGAGAGGATCCGCAACGTCGAATCTCGATTTTATAGCCACCACACAGGAACTACAAAGCCCAAAATACTGTTTAGTAAATAAGGTGTTAAATGTCGAAACAGCATCTGATCACAAGTATCTGATTACAGAATTAAATATGGTAGAGGATTTCCAGCCAATAAGGACGAACCAAGGCAACAAATGGAAAATCACAAGAGACGGAATTACCAGGCTGGGGACGGCAATGGATCACGCCCTGAGAGAGAAGGAGATAAATGAAGGGAATTTATACAGTCAGAACGAAGAAGATGTATTTCTAAAAACGATAGAAGAAGTGTGTGACGAAGCTCTAGATAAAGCAGATAAGACAAGGAATAAGGAAAAATATAACCCGTGGTGGACCGCGGAGATTAGAAAAGAAAGAACAAAAACGCAAAGACTGAGGAGAGCAGCCCAGAAGCTGAGGAGTAAGGGAAAAGTGGACGAGGGCGAGGCTACCAGTTTTCTATACAAACTATCGAAAAAAAACCTGCAGCGGATGATAAGTAAGTCAAAAGAAAAAGTCTGGAAGGACCTATGTGAGTCAATTGAAAAAGACGGCTGGGGTAAGCCGTACAAAATAATTATTAATAAAATCAAAAATAATAATCCACCCGCACTGCTCTCCTCTGACTTTGCCAGTCTTGTAATGAATGGTTTATTCCCTCAAGAAAATGAAACAACAGAAGAAGGAATCCAGGAAGGAAAACCAACGGAAAACCAGGATGACAACCAGAGCCATAGTATACCGGTGGTCTCTGAAGACGAAGTTCGCGCAGCGGCTAAAAAATTGAAACCGGGAAAAGCACCGGGACAGGACGGAATACAGCCTGAAATTATAAAAACCATTGCAGAATTCAGGCCAGACCGATTCGCAGCCCTTTTTAACGGTATTCTGAGTAGAGGGAAGATCCCTAAAGAATGGAAAAACGCGAGGACAATTTTGCTAAGGAAACAAGGTAAGGACCCCTCCACCTCGTCCGCTTACCGTCCAATTTGTATTATTAATGCGATAGCAAAATTGTTCGAGTATTTTATCCGAGACCGACTCCACCTGACGATGGGAAAAAGACCTTTTAACAATAACCAGTTTGGCTTCACCAAAGGCACCTCGACCGTACATGCCATGGAAATAGTAAGAAAGGCCGCAATAGAAGCTTCGAAAAAAAACAGATATGCAGCTATGATAGCCCTAGATGTTAAAAATGCATTTAATTCACTGAGTTGGCTGTCGATACGCAGAGAATTGGAAAATAGAAATGCTCCAAGATATTTGCGGGAAGTAATTAAAGACTATTTCATAAATAGAAAGGTGAAGTATGAATCTTCGAACCAAGAAATCTATTTAAAAATGGAAATGGGGGTACCACAGGGCTCTGTCCTGGGCCCTTTTTTATGGAATCTGGTATACGACGGCCTTCTCGGCATTCCTAACCAGCCCTTGTCAACTAAGATCGCTTTCGCAGACGATATTGCCATCATCGTCCAGGCTGCAACGGAGAAGAGATTAAAAATCAGGGCAGAAAAAATGACAGAGGAAGCAAGACTCTGGATGCACACTGCAGGACTTTCGCTGGCAGAAAGTAAAACAGAGGTCTTAATGCTAAACTGCAAAAAGGTCAATGAAAATCTATCTTTCAAAATCGGACATGCTGAGATCAAGCCCGCAGCAGAATTAAAATATTTGGGAATTATTTTTGACTCGAGAAAAAACTTTAGAAAGCAGATTGAGACGACAACAAACAAAGCCATTAGAACAATGGCGGCTTTAAGCGGACTGATGACCAATAAGATGAGAACGAAACAAATGGCGAGAAAACTATATTACATGACGACCGAGTCTATAGTTCTGTACGGCGCTCTCATATGGGCTGAGGCGGCAGAAAAAATCTCGAACAAAAAAAATCTTAGAAATACGCAGAAAATTGGACTAGCAAGGGTAACCTCAGCTTATAGATCCGTACAGCTCGAAACTCTGACTGTGTTAGCAGGGATCCCACCCTGGGACCTAAAAATCATCGAAAGACGCGAAATCTTCGAAGAAGAGAAAGAAATGACGGAAATTTTACTAAATAACGAAAATGACAATGTAATAAGTAACACAGAACAGATAGAAGCCACAAGGAACAATAGAGAAATTACAGCAGAGAATATCGATGAAAACCCAGACGAATCCAACGAAATCTTGAGGGATAATATGAAAAAGATCATAAAGAAAAGGGCCAAGGACAGAACGCTGCTGAGATGGCAGGAGAAATGGGACACGGGCACTGTGGGCAGGTGGACACACAGGCTCATTCCAAATATAGAAAGATGGACAAATAGAAAACACGGTGACTTAAATTTTTACTTGACACAGGCCCTTACAGGGCACGGAGTTTTCAACTGTTTTAGATCCAGAATCGGAAAGGCCGCTGCTGATGACTGCTGGTTCCACCCAGGGATCCCTGACACGCCGGAACACACCCTGGTGATCTGCCAACAGTGGAAGGAAGAAAGAAAACGACTAGCAGAAGCCCTGAAGACCAGGGAAGACCTTCTAACGATGGAGATTATCATGGAAGGAATCCTGGATAGCCAGACCACATGGAACATCTTCGTAAATTTCTGCAAGGAGATTCTCTCTAAAAAGGAGGGGATTGAAAGACAGAGAGAAAAGGAAAGGCTCGATGAACCAATTATGAGAGGAATAGAGGAAGACCTCGAGTCAGCGGACGCGGACAGGATGGCTGACCTCTAGAAAAAGCTGAGTAACTCTTATATACTGTACATAAATATTAATTCTTAGAAATAAGTACTACTATGTATTAAAAATACGCCAATTCTGTGTCGCAGCTCTATCCGGTGGATGCCTGAGGAGGGGGAGAGAGAGGGCGAGGATGACAACGTCGCTGGACGATAGGAGACGATAGAGGATAGTATAGGATAGAGGATATCATAGGGTAGAGAATAGTATAGGATAGATGATATTATAGGATAGAGGATAGGATCGGATAGAGGATAGGATGTGGGATTGGATATTATAGAGCATAGGATAGGATAGAGGATAGGATAGGGAAGAGGATATTATAGATAATAGGATAGGATAGAGGATAGGAGAGGATAGAGGATAGGATCGGATAGAGAATAGGCTCGGATAGAGGATAGGATAGGGGATTGGATAGGATAGAGGATACGATAGGATAGACGATAGGATAGGGTAGAGGATAGGATAGAGAATAGGATAGGATAGAGGATAGGATAGGATAGAGGATAGGATCGGATAGAGGATAGGATACGATAGAGGATAGTATAGGATAGAGGATAGGATAGGATAGAGAATAGTATAGGATAGATGATATTATAGGATAGAACAGACGATAGAGGATAGGATAGAGAATAGGATAGGTTAGATGATAGTATAGGATAGAGGATAGGATAGAGAATAGGATAGGTTAGATGATAGTATAGGATAGAGGATAGGATAGAGAATACGATATTATAGAGGATAGGATAGCATAGAGGATTATATAGGGGATTGGATAGGGGAGAAGATAGGAGACGATAGAGGATAGTATAGGATAGAGGATATCATAAGGTAGAGAATAGTATAGGATAGATGATATTATAGGATAGAGGATAGGATCGGATAGAGGATAGGATGTGGGATTGGATATTATAGAGCATAGGATAGGATAGAGGATAGGATAGGGCAGAGGATAGGATAGAGGATTGGATAGGATAGAGGATATTATAGGATAGAGGATAGGATAGGATAGATGATAGGATAGGATAGAGGATAGGATAGGGGATTGGATAGGATAGAGGATATGATAGGATAGAAGATAGGATAGGATAGAGGATAGGAGAGGATTGAGGATAGGATAGGATAGTGGATAGGATAGGATAGAACAGACGATAGAGGATAGGATAGAAAATAGGATAGGTTAGATGATAGTATAGGATAGAGGATAGGATAGAGAATACGATATTATAGAGGATAGGATAGGATAGAGGATAGGATTGGACAGAGTACAGGATAGGGGATTGGATAGGATAGAGGATAGGATAGGATACAGGATAGGATAGGATAGAGGAGACGATAGACGATAGGATAGGATAGAGGATAGGATATAATAGGATAGAGGATAGGATAGGATAGAGGATAGGATAGAGGATAGGATAGGGTAGAGGGTAGGATAGGATAGTATAGAGGATAGGATAGGGTAGAGGATAGGATAGGATAGAGGTATAGGATCGGATAGAGGATAGGATTGGATAGAGGATAGGATAGGGGATTGGATAGGATAGAGGATAGGATAGGACACAGGATAGGATATGATAGAGGATAGGATAGAGGATAGGATAGAGGATAGGATACAGGATAGGATAGAGGATAGGATAGAGGATAGGATAGAAGATTGGATAGGATAGAGGATAGGATAGAGGATAGGATAGAAGATTGGATAGGATAGAGGATAGGATAGGATAGCGGATAGGATAGGGGATTGTATAGTATAGAGGATAGGATCGGATAGAGGATAGGATAGGGTAGAGTATAAGATACAGAATAGGATAGGATAGAGGATAGGATAGGATAGAGGATAGGATCGGATAGAGGATAGGATACGATAGAGGATAGTGTAGGATAGAGGATACGATAGTATAGAGAATAGTATAGGATATATGATATTATAGGATAGAGGATAGGATAGGGTAGAGGATAGGATAGAGAATAGGATAGGATAGAGGATTGGATAGGATAGAGGATATTTTAGGATAGAGGATAGGATAGGATACAGGATAGGATAGGATAGAGGATATTATACGATAGAGGATAGGATATGATAGATGATAGGATAGGATAGAGGATAGGATAGGGGATTGGATAGGATAGAGGATGAGATAGGATAGAAGATAGAATAGGATAGAGGATAGGAGAGGATTGAGGATAGGATAGGATAGTGGATAGGATCGGATAGAGGTTAGGATAGGGGATTGGATAGTATAGAAGATAGGATAGGATGTAGGATAGGATAGGATAGAGGATAGGATAGGATAGAGGATAGGATCGGATAGAGGATAGGATATGGTAGAGTATAGGATACAGAATAGGATAGGATAGAGGATAGGATAGAGAATACGATATTATAGAGGATAGGATAGGGTAGAGGATAGGATAGGATTGAGGATAGGATAGGATAGAGGATACGATATTATAGAGGATAGGATAGGATAGAGGATAGGATAGGGTAGAGGGTAGGATAGGATAGGATAGAGGATAGGATAGGGTAGAGGATAGGATAGGATAGAGGATAGGATCGGATAGAGGAGAGGATCGGATAGAGGATAGTATAGGATAGAGGATAGGATAGGATAGAGAATAGTATGGTATAGATGATATTATAGGATATAGGATAGGATCGTATAGAGGATAGGATAGGTGATTGGATAGGATAGAGGATAGGATAGGGTAGAGGATAGGATAGAGAATGGGATAGGATAGAGGATAGGATAGGATAGAGGATAGGATCGGATAGAGGATAGGATAGGATAGAGGATAGGATAGGATAGAGGTTAGGATAGGGGATTGGATAGGATAGAGGATAGGATAGGGTAGATGTTAGGATAGAGAATAGGATAGGAAAGAGGATAGGATAGGATAGAGGATAGGATAGGGTAGAGGATAGAGGATAGGATAGCATAGAGGATAGGATCGGATAGAGGGTAGGATACGATAGAGGATAGTATAGGATAGAGGATAGGATTGTATAGAGAATAGTATAGGATAGATGATATTATAGGATAGAGGATAGGGTAGGATAGAGGATAGGATAGGATAGAGGATAGGATCGGATAGAGGATAGGATAGAGAATAGGACAGGATAGAGGATAGGATAGGATAGAGGATAGGATCGGATAGAGGATAGGATAGGGGATTGGATAGTATAGAGGATAGGATAGGATGGAGGATAGGATAGGATAGAGGATAGAATAGGATAGAGGATAGGATCGGATAGAGGATAGGATAGGCGATTGGATAGGGTAGAGGATAGGATAGGATAGAAGATATTATAGGATAGAGGATTGGATAGGATAGAGGATAGGATAGGATAGAGGATCGGATAGGATAGAGGATAGGATAGGATAGAGGATAGGATAGGGTAGAGGACAGGATAGGATAGGATAGCGGATAGGGTAGGATGGAGTATAGGATAGGATTGAGGATAGGAAAGGGTTGAGTTCTAGGATAGGATAGAGGATAGGATAGAGGATAGGATAGAGGATTCGATAGGATAGAGGATACGATAGGATAGAGGATAGTATAGGGTAGAGGATAGGATAGGGGATTGGATATGATAGAAGATACGAGACGATAGAGGATAGTATAGGATAGAGGATAGGATAGGATAGAGAATAGTATAGGATAGAGGATAGGATAGGATAGAGGATACGATATTATAGAGGATAGGATAGGATAGAGGATAGGATCGGATAGTGGATAGGATAGGGGATTGGATAGGATAGCGGATAGGATAGGGGATTGGATAGGATAGCGGATAGGATAGGGGATTGGATAGGATAGAGGATAGGATAGGATAGAGGATAGGATAGGATAGAGGATAGGATAGGGTAGAGGATAGGATAGTATAGTGGATAGGATAGGATAGAGCAGACGATAGAGGATAGGATAGAGAATAGGATAGGATAGATGATAGTATAGGGTAGAGGATAGGATAGAGAATAGGATAGGATAGAGGATAGGATAGGATAGAGGATTGGATTGGATAGAGGATAGGATAGAGGATATTACAGGATAGAGGATAGGATAGGATACAGGATAGGATAGAATAGAGGATAGGAGAGGATTGAGGATAGGATAGGATAGTGGATAGGATAGGATAGAACAGACAATAGAGGATAGGATAGAGAATAGGATAGGTTAGATGATAGTGTAGGATAGAGGATAGGATAGAGGACATGATATTATAGAGGATAGGATAGGATAGAGGATTGGATAGGGGATTGGATAGGATAGAGGATAGGATAGGATAGGATAGATGATAGTATAGGATAGAGGATAGGATAGGATTGAGGATAGGATAGGATAGTGGATAGGATAGGATAGAGCAGACGATAGAGGATAGGATAGAGAATAGGATACGACAGATGATAGTATAGGATGGAGGATAGGAGAGGATTGAGGATAGGATAGGATAGTGGATGGAATAGGATAGAACTGACGATAGAGGATTGGATAGAGAATAGGATAGGTTCGATGATAGTATAGGATAGAGGATAGGATAGAGGATACGATATTATAGAGGATAGTATAGCATGGAGGATTATATAGGGGATTGGATAGGAGAGACGATAGGAGACGATAGAGGATAGTATAGGATAGAGGATAGGATAGGAAAAGAGAATAGGATAGGATAGGGTAGACGATAGGATAGGATAGAGGATAGGATAGGATAGAGGATAGGATAGGGTAGAGGATAGGATAGGATAGAGGATAGGAGAGGATTGAGGATAGGATAGGATAGTGGATGGAATAGGATAGAACTGACGATAGAGGATTGGATAGAGAAGAGGATAGGTTCGATGATAGTATAGGATAGAGGATAGGATAGAGGATTGGATAGGATAGAGGATATTATAGGATAGAGGATAGGATAGGACAGATGATAGGATAGGATAGAGGATAGGATGGGGGATTGGATAGGATAGAGGATATGATAGGATAGAAGATAGGATAGGATAGAGGATAGGATAGGATAGAGGATAGGATAGGGTAGAGGGTAGGATAGGATAGGATAGAGGATAGGATAGGGTAGAGGATAGGATAGGATTGAGGATAGGATAGGATAGAGGATACGATATTATAGAGGATAGGATAGGATAGAGGATAGGATTGGATAGAGGATAGGATAGGGAATTGGATAGGATAGAGGATAGGATAGGATAGAGGATAGGATAGGGTAGAGTGTAACCGTTTTTACCTCCTTCTTTACGTTCCTGCCGTGTCTTACCACGCGCACGCTGTCGCCTCCACACTATGAAGGCACGTGAGAGAAAACGTATCAACGTTGAGATTCTGATAGATATATAGGGACGGTTACAACCCTAGTAAGATAAGGTTCGTGCCTCCAGGCACTGGAAGACGGAGAGGCTCAAACTATTGTTGGTTATTGGTTATTGATATTGGAGGTAGAAGTAAGATATATTCTGTGGTACTTGATATATACAATAATTGAAATCTCTATAATTACAGTAACCTCAGTACGATGGTTGCGGGATTAATACTGTTCGCCTTTCGCGCCTAGTCGATCGCGACTACGTGGGAGCGTGCCCTCGCATAGGCAGTTTCTCGAGCCCTATCCTGGCTCCACGTCTGGGTCCCTTTCTGATACTTGGATCTTGTTACCGCATCGCGAATTTCCCGAACGAACGTGAGCCGTCGTAGCATACGAGCACTCGTTGCTGACGCAGGAAGTGCCCGAATGACGACACGTACAAGGCGTCGGTCAGACACCCGACCCTGAGGATCGTCTCCGTCGTCACTAGTCAGTGGGTTCGGAGACTATCCGGTATCGGTGGAAAGACGTTAACCGTACTTACTCTGATGACCGCATCGCGAATCTCCCGAACGAACGTGAGCCGTCGTAGCACACGAGCACTCGTTGCTGACGCAGGAAGTGCCCGAATGACGACACGTACAAGGCGTCGGTCAGACACCCGACCCTGAGGATCGTCTCCGTCGTCACTAGTCAGTGGGTTCGGAGACTATCCGGTATCGGTGGAAAGACGTTAACCGTACTTACTCTGATGACCGTATCGCGAATCTCCCGAACGAACGTGAGCCGTCGTAGCATACGAGCACTCGTTTCTGACGCAGGAAGTGCCCGAATGACGACACGTACAAGGCGTCGGTCAGACACCCGACCCTGAGGATCGTCTCCGTCGTCACTAGTCAGTGGGTTCGGAGACTATCCGGTATCGGTGGAAAGACGTTAACCGTACTTACTCTGATGACCGTATCGCGAATCTCCCGAACGAACGTGAGCCGTCGTAGCACACGAGCACTCGTTGCTGACGCAGGAAGTGCCCGAATGACGACACGTACAAGGCGTCGGTCAGACACCCGACCCTGAGGATCGTCTCCGTCGTCACTAGTCAGTGGGTTCGGAGACTATCCGGTATCGGTGGAAAGACGTTAACCGTACTACTCTGATTACCGTATCGCGAATTTCCCGAACGAACGTGAGAATTAGCTTCTTTTCGTGGAGAATACGGCTCGAGACCGACGCAGTTTCCCTCGTCTCGTTGGAGTTATTTCTTAATTGATCGCTACGACCGATGATTGCCGCTCGTAGGACTTTATGGACCCGTGTCGTACGGTTTGTACGACACTTCCTCAGTTTGAGGATATCGCGAGACGAAGGAACGCAGTCGGTTTGACTGTATCGCCCCTGAGTCGGTTTGACTCGCTCGCCGCGTACCGAACAGCCCGAAATTCTCGAACCCGCACAAGCTCGCGCCCAGACGTAGAGTGTCCTAATTCTGTCGCGCATCGACCTCATTCGATCCGTATTGCGTGGGGATCGATGCGCGCGCACGCTAATTAGTGGGGGATCCTGCGAGTCTCCCTTAAGAGAAGGATGACGGGACGACCAGGGACGTCGTGGTGGGGGTCCGCGTTGCTCATGCGACACGTCGCCCGATCGATACATATCGACATGTAATCGATACGGTTACAAGAGTGTAGGATAGGATAGGATAGAGGATAGTGTAGGGTAGAGGATAGGATAGGATTGAGGATAGGATAGGATAGAGGATAGGGTACAGGATTGGATAGGATAGAGGATAGTATAGGATACAGGATAAGATAGGATAGAGAATAGTATAGGATAGATGATATTATAGGATAGAGGATAGGATAGGATAAAGGATAGGATCGGATAGAGGATAGGATAGGGGATTGGATAGGATAGAGGATAGGATAGGGTAGATGTTAGGATAGAGAATAGGATAGGAAAGAGGATAGGATAGGATAGAGGATAGGATCGGATAGAGGATAGGATAGGGGATTGGATAGTATACAGGATAGGATAGGATAGAGGATAGGATAGGATAGAGGATAGGATAGGATAGAGGATAGGATAGGATAGAGGATAGGATAGGACAGAGAATAGTATAGGATAGATGATATTGTAGTATAGAGGATAGGATCGTATAGAGGATAGGATAGGTGATTGGATAGGATAGAGGATAGGATAGGGTAGATGATAGGATAGAGAATAGGACAGGAAAGAGGATAGGATAGGATAGAGGATAGGATCGGATAGAGGATAGGATAGGGGATTGGATAGTATACAGGATAGGATAGGATAGAGGATAGGATAGGATAGAGGATAGGATAGGATAGAGGATAGGATAGGATAGGATAGAGGATAGGATAGGATTGAGGATAGGATAGGATAGAGGATAGGATAGGATAGAGGATAGGATAGGATAGAGGATAGGATAGGATAGAGGATAAGATAGGATAGAGGATAGGATAGGATAGAGGATAGGATAGGATAGAGGATAGGATAGGATAGGGTAGATGATAGGATAGAGAATAGGACAGGATAGAGGATAGGATAGGATAGAGGATAGGATTGGACAGAGTACAGGATAGGCGATTGGATAGGTTAGAGGATAGGATAGGATACAGGATAGGATAGGATAGAGGAGACGATAGAGGATAGGATAGGATAGAGGATAGGATAGGATAGGATAGAGGATATTATAGGATAGAGGATAGGATAGGATAGAGGATAGAATAGGATAGGATAGAGGATAGGATAGGGTTGAGGATAGGATAGGATAGTGGATAGGATAGGGGATTGGATAGGATAGAGGATAGGATAGGTTAGGATAGAGAATAGTATAGCATAGAAGATATTATAGGATAGAGGATAGGATAGGATAGAGGATAGGATCGTATAGAGGATGGGATAGGTGATTGGATAGGATAGAGGATAGGATAGGGTAGATGATAGGTTAGAGAATAGGATAGGATAGAGGATAGGATAGGATAGAGGATAGGATCGGATAGAGGATAGGATCGGATAGAGGATAGGATAGGGGATTGGATAGGATAGAGGATAGGATAGGACACAGGATAGTGTTTCGTATCTTTCCCTGCTTGGAAAGATTCGCGGGAAACTAAAAGGAATGCAACTAAACTCGCGAGGAAATTTAACGGATTGTGTATGAGTGTGTATTTGGAATGGTATGAAAGTATGCTGAGTGAAAGTGGAGAAAGCGGACTGTATGAATGAATTGAATGGAAGGCGGATCTGCAATAAATTATCTGTATTTTCACACTGTAAGGTTTCAGTTTGTCACAAAGATTGAAATTATATAATAAACGACTGATAAGCACTGATTTTGAATTCTGTTTCTTATTACGTAATCGCACAGCTGACTCGGATTTCAGAAAGAGAGCGAGTAACGGTTCTCTCTCGGTTTTATTACCTCGATCCTTCGGGAAGTTCGTCACGCGCAGATGTTTCCGGTTTTTCGTCGAGAACATTCCAGAAGAATCGAGCCTGTTTTCCGCGAATCACGCTTGAGGGTTTTGCCTGCGCGAGCCTCGATAACAGACGCTGTTTGTCGGTGTTCTCGCGCGTGTTGCGGGACATTCTGTGATTGGCAGTCGCGCGGTTGAGCACGGTGAGGCGTTATGGCGTCCGCGCGCCAATCTCAAACATGCCGCCCGCCTCGACTTGTCGAATGTCCGAGCATGCAAACGGTCGTGATATCTAGTGAACAAAGTGCTAGTGATTGACAGTGATTTTCACGCAGTAATTTCGGGCTATAGTTTACAACTCTGCAAGCAATTTTGAGGTTACTACCGTCGTCATGAACAATGTGAATGCTTGAATTTACTGCGAGGTGGTTGGAGTGGGGGACCACGTCGGCTGGCATCGTGAATGACTCGCGCGTGCGCTCAACGATTTTACGCGTACTACGCAGTTGTAGTCGATCTTCGCGAGTGAATGAATTACGGTGCAACACGTGAATCGACGCGGTCATCGATCGTTCTCGTTCAACGGTAAAACGATCAGTTTGTGGATCGGTCTTACGAATTCGGACGCCGAGGTGACCACGGTGACTACCCGAGTTTTCCCGTCGCCTCCAGGATGCACTTCCTTCACTCGCGCGAGCGGCCAGCGTGCGGGTGGCGTTGATTCGTCGCTGAGAATGCACAGGCTGCCCGGCGTGAGGTTTTCCTGTGGTCGGCGCCATTTCGACCGTGTGGTGAGTCCGTGCAGGTACTCCTTTCGCCATCGCACCCAGAATTGATCCCTCATTTTGTTGATCAGCTGCCATCGAGTAAGCCGGTTGACGTTCTGGTCCAGCAGCGACGGTTCCGGCAACGCGTTCAACGGGGAGCCTACAAGAAAATGCCCTGGAGTCAATGCTGTTAAATCAGACGGGTCATCGGAGAGAGCAGCCAGCGGCCTTGAATTCAGGCAAGCTTCGACTTGTGTGAGGAGTGTGGACATCTCCTCGAATGTGAGTCGTGTTTCTCCTATCGTCCTTCTCAGATGGTGCTTGGTGGACTTGACGGCTGCCTCCCAGAGTCCACCGAAGTGGGGCGCTGCTGGTGGGTTGAAATGCCACTGAGTACGTAGGTTGCTCAGGTTTTCCCTCAAGCATCTGTTTTCAGGGCTGCTGGCGGTGAATAGGCGACGCAGCTCCCGGTCTGCCCCCAGGAAGTTCGTCCCACAGTCGCTGTACAGGTGCGCACAGAGACCTCGGCGGGATATGAAGCGCCGGAAAGCAGCCAGGAAAGCCTCTGACGTGTAACTGGAGACCGCCTCGAGATGGACGGCCTTGGTCACCATGCAGATGAAGACTGCGAAGAAGGCCTTGGTTGCTCTGTGACCACGCCCTGGAGAAGTCCGCAGCCATATCGGGCCCGCATAGTCCACTCCGGTGGAATGGAATGGGCGAGCTGGAGTAACGCGGTGCTCTGGCAGTTGGCCCATCATCTGCCTGCCTGTTTCCGCCCGCCATCTCAGACACGTTACGCATTTGAGGATTGCTGCTTTGACTCTTGATCGTCCCCTCGGTATCCAGAACCTCTGGCGTATGGCTCCCAGCGTTGCTTGCACTCCGCCATGCAGTGTCTTGAGATGGCTGTGAACAATGTAAAGTTGGGTAAAGGTGGATTCAGGAGGCAGGATGATTGGATGGGCTTCGTCTGGATTGAGACGCGCTTTGCTCAGCCGACCCCCAACTCTGAGAATGTTGGCGCTGTCGATCTCCGCTGCTAGAGGTGAGAGCACGCTCCTTGAGGGAACGCATGCGCCTGATTTTAATAGCCTCCTTTCTTCCTTAAAGTGGGTCTGCTGCACTTGTCGGATCCAGCACTTCTCGGCCTCGTTGATTTCCTCCACCGAAAGGACTGAGGAGTCACCATGGGTGGCGGCGATATTGCTGTTCGAGACTGAAGAGAGCTTGCGTCGTTTGAGAAGCCATCGTCGACACCAAGCGGTGACCCTTAGCAGCCTGGTATAGGACGAGAACCGCATCAAGGTGTCGTTGTCCTCGATTCCCCCTTTGGCTTTGAGTGTTACCGCTACTAGTTTTTTCCTTTCTTCTGGCAGGTGGTCAGGAATTTCTGTTTGGGCCTCCGTGAGCTGCTCGCTGTTTCGCAGGAAGTTCGGGCCGTTCCACCACAATGTCAGCTGCAACAACTGCGACGGTGTGAGTCCTCGAGAGGCGGGGTCAGCTGGATTTTCAACCCCGGCTACATGATGCCATTGTGCCTCGGGAACTCGACGCTGAATGTCTGCCACTCTGTTCGCGACATAGGTTTTCCACCTGCTTGGATGTGCTCGTAACCACCCCAGAGCGACTGTCGAGTCTGACCACAAGTGTATCGGTGTGCTTGTGTATGCTGCGAGACCTGCTTTAGTGGTGCGACCTTGCTCTTAGCAGTGACAAGTGCGACTTCCCAGTGTCCGTCCTCGCTCTTCGTCCTCAGGTAGATGACTGCTGCGTATGCTCGCTCGGAGGCGTCTGCGAAGCCATGTAATTCCCTCAGAGTGGGATGTGGACAGTGAGACAAGGGCCGAGGTACCCTCACTCTTTCGAGCAGCTTCAGTTCGGCGCAGAAAAGTGCCCAGTCTTCAGCCATGGATGCAGGAAGTGGGTCGTCCCAGTCCAGACCCAGCAGCCAAGTCGATTGAATGGCTATTTTCGCCCGTACGATGACTGGTACTAGCCATCCCAGTGGGTCGAACAACTGCGCGGTTTTCGAAACAATGCTGCGCTTGGTTGGCGATTGAGCGGTGACCTCAGCGAGGGAGTATCGAAAGTTGTCCTCTCGTGGTGACCAGTGAAGACCTAACGCAGTATGAATGCAGTCCGACCAGGTTTTCTGCTCCTCTAGTTGGTTGTGGTGCGGCGAGGACTGAGTGGTTGTGCTCTCGGAGTGACCTGCGAACACTTGAAAGCGTCGTGATGAGTCCTGGGGCAAATCGACCACGTTGGACGCCCACTTTTGGAGCGGGAAGCCGCCCGCCATGCACAGCTGCTGAAGTTGATTGGCGGTTTCCATCAGCTCTTCCACGGTGTCGGCTCCAGTGAGGATGTCATCTACGTATGTGTCCCTCTTGATGGCTATTGCTCCGTTGGGGTAGTGCGAGCCCTCATCCTCAGCCAATTGGCGCAGTGTTCGCACAGCTAGATATGGGGCACATGAAAGACCATACGTGACAGTGTTTAGCCGGTATTCACGAACCCTTTCGCTCTCCGCCCGTCTCCAGAGGATTCGTTGTACGTCTCGATCCTCTGGATGGACTAATATCTGCCGGTACATCTTGGTGACGTCGGCTGTCACCACGTACTGGTGTTTGCGCCACCTCAGAATGACGTCAGCGAGTGGTGGCAACAAATTTGGACCCGCATGGAGGGCATCGTTCAAAGAACATTGCGAAGGCTCGGACCAGGACCCGTTGAAGACGACTCTCAACTTCGTGGTGGAGCTGCTGGGCCTCAAGACTCCGTGGTGTGGCAGGTAGTGGCATTGTTGTCCTTTCCCTGTCTCTTCGGTCAGTGACATATGACCAAGCTCGCTGTACTGCTTTAGAAAGTCGTCGTATTGCTCCTTGAACTCTTTGTCCTTTCGGAACTGCAGCTCCATTCTCCTGAGTGAGTGCCACGCAGCTGTCCGGGAGCCTGAAGTGACTTTTACGTTAGTTTTAAAGGGCAGTCTCACCTGATAGCGACCCTCTGGAGTGCGTGAGTGAGAGGTTTTGAAATGCTGTTCACACTCTTCTTCCTCAGCTGTCCACGCCGAAGCCGTGTCTTGGACGTCCTCCTGTTCCCAAAACCGCCGCACGAGTGAGCTCAGACTGTCCCCGATGCTTGCCTGATGCACCTGGGCCTGAACCGGACTGGACGCCGAGCCTGTCATCCCGGTGACGATCCATCCGAACATGGTAAGCTGAGCCACCGGCTGATTCGGAGCTCCTCTTCGCAATCCCTCTTTTATTATTGCAGGGTAGACGTCTGCCCCGAGCAGGACTTCAATGGGTGCTCTGCTCCCTGGTACTGGGTCGGCAAGCTGCAATCCTCTCAGGTGCGCCCACTCTGGTTGTGCCGTGGTCCTGGTATGAGAGTACGTTGAAAGCTTGGCAAGGATCACCGCTGAAACTGTGATGGTGTCCTCTGTCTGGCAGGCGGAAACGTTCAGCGTGACTCTGCCCCGGCTCCTTGCAAGCTGCTGCCCTCCGACTCCGTACAGGTCCACCTTTGCTTCTGCCCGAGGTAATTGTAGCCTTTGTGCTAGCCCTTCGTTTATCATTGTGATCTCGGAGCCTGAATCGATGAGCGCTCTCGCTACTTGCCGACGGCCGAAGCGATCTGTAACATTGACCAATGCTGTAGCTAACATCACCTCACCGTCTTTGTTGCAGCAGCTCTGCGCATGGTGGATAGCCCTTCCTGCAGTGGAGACGCCCTTGCATGCATCATGGAGTGTCGTGTGGTGACGTTCGCCGCAGGTGTAGCAACCTTTCTTCGATGGACAGCTCTCCGTGGTGTGCTTGCCGAGACAGTTTCTGCACAGCTGATGTTTCTCGACAGTAGATTTCCGCTCCTCCGCAGAACTTTCTTTGTATGATGAGCAATGCATGAGATAATGATCCTTTGAACAGATCACGCATACAATTTGTTGCCCTTTCCTTGCATGGTTGACGCGGGCCACGCTTGCTGCTGGTTTCGCTTTGCTGACACCTTGGCTTGATTGGAATTTGCTCGGTCTGGAATGGCTGGAACCTGAGGACGCTGAGCTCGGAGATGCCTGCATCATCTGGAGCCGCTTTATCATGAAGTCCTTCAGGGTTGCACAGGAAGGAGGCTCGCTGCTGACTGTAACGCTCTCCTCCCATTTTTCTCTGGTCGTGGGGTCGAACAAATTCACAATCGAGTGAACGAACCAATCTGCGGTTTGATCCACAGGTCTGCCTAGTCCGTCCAGGGTGTTGATGACGGTGGATACTCCTTTCTGGATCTGGGTCATTTCTCGCACCGTGCTTTCTCTCATCCGTGGCAGCGCCGCCAACTTGTCAAGGCAGGATCGGACGAGAATGCGCTTGTTTTCGAAATGCTCCAGAAGGATATCCCACGCCTTTCTGTAATTTCCGTTCGTGGTCGGAAGGTCCTTGACGAGATCGGCTGCTTGATCCCGAAGAGCGCCCTTCAGGTAATGGAGCTTGTCGACGTCGCTCATTCCCTTTTTCTGGTCGATCATCGAGACGAATCGGTCTTTGAACGACGGCCATTCGACGTATTCTCCGTTGAATTGCGGCAACGGCATCCGTGGGAGAGAAGATGACCCGGACTTCGAATCTCCCTCGTCTGGATTTGGCTCGGTCGCCTTTTCGCTGCTCTTTCTGAGTTGATTCGCGAGCTCGAACAGCCGGCTTTTTTGTATGAGGTAGGTTTCTTCTACCGATTCGGCCATGCCTGACTTTTCATATTCGCTGTCCTTGGTTGCAGCTTTGTGTCCGTACATTAGCACGTCATGATTTTGCTGAAACTTTACCCAGTAATCCTCGAGCAGTTCCAGCCTGGTCTCAACGTCGCTGATGGTGATCTTTGTTTGCGCGACGGATTTCTTAAAGTTGTCCATGAGGCGAGCAATCTTCCCTCCGATGGTTTTCTGCTTGTGGAGGAGGTCGTTTGCTGAGAGCTCCATTTTAGTCGCGGCTGATTCGCTTGATGGAATTCACTCACGGATGCACTGGACTCACCCTTGACTCGATTTGATATTGCAAATCCTGGAGAGGTATCGGCCAGACACGTGGAAAGGATCCGGCTCGAAGGACCAGAAATGTTTCGTATCTTTCCCTGCTTGGAAAGATTCGCGGGAAACTAAAAGGAATGCAACTAAACTCGCGAGGAAATTTAACGGATTGTGTATGAGTGTGTATTTGGAATGGTATGAAAGTATGCTGAGTGAAAGTGGAGAAAGCGGACTGTATGAATGAATTGAATGGAAGGCGGATCTGCAATAAATTATCTGTATTTTCACACTGTAAGGTTTCAGTTTGTCACAAAGATTGAAATTATATAATAAACGACTGATAAGCACTGATTTTGAATTCTGTTTCTTATTACGTAATCGCACAGCTGACTCGGATTTCAGAAAGAGAGCGAGTAACGGTTCTCTCTCGGTTTTATTACCTCGATCCTTCGGGAAGTTCGTCACGCGCAGATGTTTCCGGTTTTTCGTCGAGAACATTCCAGAAGAATCGAGCCTGTTTTCCGCGAATCACGCTTGAGGGTTTTGCCCGCGCGAGCCTCGATAACAGACGCTGTTTGTCGGTGTTCTCGCGCGTGTTGCGGGACATTCTGTGATTGGCAGTCGCGCGGTTGAGCACGGTGAGGCGTTATGGCGTCCGCGCGCCAATCTCAAACAGATAGGTTAGGATAGAGGGTAGGATAGAGGATAGGATAGAGGATAGGATAGAAGATTGGATAGGATAGAGGATAGGATAGGATAGCGGATAGGATAGGATAGAGGATAGGATAGAATAGAGGACAGGATCGGATAGTTGATAGGATAGTGGATTGGATAGGATAGAGGATACGATAGGATAGAGGATAGGATAGGGTAGAGGATAGGATAGAGAATAGGATAGGATACAGGATCAGATAGGATAGAGGATAGGATAGGATAGAGGATAGGATAGGGTAGAGTATAGGATACAGAATAGGATAGGATAGAGGATAGGATAGGGGAGAGGATAGGATCGGATAGAGGATAGGATAGCATAGAGGATAGGATCGGATAGAGGATAATATACGATAGAGGATAGTATAGGATAGAGGATGGGATAGGATAGAGAATAGTATAGGATAGATGATATTATAGGATGGAGGATTGGATAGCATAGAGGATAGGATAGGATAGAGGATAGGATCGGATAGAGGATAGGATAGGATAGAGGATAGGGTAGGATAGAGGATAGGATCGGATAGAGGATAGGATAGGTGATTGGGTAGTATAGGGGATAGGATAGGATAAAGGATAGGATAGGGTAGAGGATAGGATAGAGACTAGGATAGGATAGAGGATAGGATCGGATAGAGGATAGGATAGGGGATTGGATAGGATAGAGGATAGGATAGGATAGAGGATAGGATAGGGTAGAGGATAGGATAGGATAGGATAGGATAGAGGATAGGATAGGGTAGAGGATAGGATACAGAATAGGATAGGATAGAGGATAGGATAGGATAGAGGATAGGATCGGATAGAGGATAGGATACGATAGAGGATAGTATAGGATAGAGGATAGGATAGGATAGAGAATAGTATAGGATAGATGATATTATAGCATAGAGGATAGGATAGGGTAGAGGATAGGATAGGGTAGAGGATAGGATAGGATAGAGGATAGGATAGCATAGAGGATAGGATAGGGGATTGGATAGGATAGAGGATATGATAGGATAGAAGATAGGATAGGGTAGAGGATAGGATAGGATAGGATAGAGGATAGGATAGGGTAGAGGATAGGATAGCATTGAGGATAGGATAGGATAGAGGATAGGATCGGATATAGGATAGGATAGGGGATTGGATAGGGTAGAGGATAGGATAGGATAGAGGATAGGATAGGATAGAGGATAGGATCGGATAGAGGATAGGATCGGATAGAGGATAGGATAGGGGATTGGATAGGGTAGAGGATAGGATCGGATAGAGGATAGGATCGGATAGAGGATAGGATAGGGGATTGGATAGGGTAGAGGATAGGATGGAGGATAGGATAGGATAGGATAGAGGATATGATTGAGGATTGGATAGGATAGAGGATACGATAGGATAGAGGATAGGATAGGGTAGAGGATAGGATAGAGAATAGGATAGGATAGAGGATAAGATAGGATAGAGGATAGAATAGGATAGAGGATAGGATAGGATAGAGGATACGATATTATAGAGGATAGGATAGGATAGAGGATAGGATCGGATAGAGGTTAGGATAGGGGATTGGATAGGATAGAGGATAGGATAGGATAGAGGATAGGATAGGATAGAGGATACGATATTATAGAGGATAGGATAGGATAGAGGATAGGATAGGATAGAGCATAGGATAGGATAGAGGATAGGATAGGATAGAGGATAGGATAGGATAGAGGATAGGATAGGATAGAGGACAGGATCGGATAGTTGATAGGATACGATAGAGGATAGTATAGGATAGAGGATAGGATATGATAGAGAATAGTATAGGATAGAGGATAGGATAGGATAGAGGATACGAAATTATAGAGGATAGGATAGGATAGAGGATAGGATCGGATAGAGGTTAGGATAGGGGATTGGATAGGATAGAGGATAGGATAGGATAGAGGATATTATAGGATAGAGGATAGGATAGGATAGAGGATAGGATAGGGTAGAGGGTAGGATAGGATAGGATACAGGATAGGATAGGGTAGAGGATAGGATAGGATTGAGGATAGGATAGGATAGAGGATACGATATTATAGAGGATAGGATAGGATAGAGGATAGGATCGGATAGAGGATAGGATAGGGAATTGGATAGGATAGAGGATAGGATAGGGTAGAGGGTAGGATAGGATAGGATAGAGGATAGGATAGGGTAGAGGATAGGATAGGATTGAGGATAGGATAGGATAGAGGATAGGGTACAGGATTGGATAGGATAGAGGATAGTATAGGATACAGGATAAGATAAGATAGAGAATAGTATAGGATAGATGATATTATAGGATAGAGGATAGGATAGGATAAAGGATAGGATCGGATAGAGGATAGGATAGGGGATTGGATAGGATAGAGGATAGGATAGGGTAGATGATAGGATAGAGAATAGGACAGGAAAGAGGATAGGATAGGATAGAGGATAGGATCGGATAGAGGATAGGATAGGGGATTGGATAGTATACAGGATAGGATAGGATAGAGGATAGGATAGGATAGAGGATAGGATAGGATAGAGGATAGGATAGGATAGAGGATAGGATAGGATTGAGGATAGGATAGGATAGAGGATAGGATAGGATAGAGGATACGATAGGATAGAAGATAGGATAGGGTAGAGGATAGGATAGAGAATAGGATAGTATAGAGGATAAGACAGGATAGAGGATAGGATAGGATAGAGGATAGGATAGGGTAGAGTATAGGATACAGAATAGGATAGGATAGAGGATAGGATAGGGGAGAGGATAGGATCGGATAGAGGATAGGATACGATAGAGGATAGTATAGGATAGAGGATAGGATATGATAGAGAATAGTATAGGATAGAGGATAGGATAGGATAGAGGATACGAAATTATAGAGGATAGGATAGGATAGAGGATAGGATCGGATAGAGGTTAGGATAGGGGATTGGATAGGATAGAGGATAGGATAGGATAGAGGATATTATAGGATAGAGGATAGGATAGGATAGAGGATAGGATAGGGTAGTGGGTAGGATAGGATAGGATACAGTATAGGATAGGGTAGAGGATAGGATAGGATTGAGGATAGGATAGGATAGAGGATACGATATTATAGAGGATAGGATAGGATAGAGGATAGGATCGGATAGAGGATAGGATAGGGAATTGGATAGGATAGAGGATAGGATAGGGTAGAGGGTAGGATAGGATAGGATAGAGGATAGGATAGGGTAGAGGATAGGATAGGATTGAGGATAGGATAGGATACAGGATAGGGTACAGGATTGGATAGGATAGAGGATAGTATAGGATACAGGATAAGATAGGATAGACAATAGTATAGGATAGATGATATTATAGGATAGAGGATAGGATAGGATAAAGGATAGGATCGGATAGAGGATAGGATAGGGGATTGGATAGGATAGAGGATAGGATAGGGTAGATGATAGGATAGAGAATAGGACAGGAAAGAGGATAGGATAGGTTAGAGGATAGGATCGGATAGAGGATAGGATAGGGGATTGGATAGTATACAGGATAGGATAGGATAGAGGATAGGATAGGATAGAGGATAGGATAGGATAGAGGATAGGATAGGATAGAGGATAGGATAGGATAGAGGATAGGATAGGATAGAGGATAGGATAGGATTGAGGATAGGATAGGATAGAGGATAGGATAGGATAGAGGATAGGATAGGATAGAGGATAGGATAGGATAGAGGATAGGATAGGATAGAGGATAGGATAGGATAGAGGATAGGATAGGATAGGGTAGATGATAGGATAGAGAATAGGACAGGATAGAGGATAGGATAGGATAGAGGATAGGATTGGACAGAGTACAGGATAGGGGATTGGATAGGATAGAGGATAGGATAGGATACAGGATAGGATAGGATAGAGGAGACGATAGAGGATAGGATAGGATAGAGGATAGGATAGGATAGGATAGAGGATATTATAGGATAGAGGATAGGAATAGGATAGAGGATAGAATAGGATAGGATAGAGGATAGGATAGGGTTGAGGATAGGATAGGATAGAGGATAGGATAGGATAGAGGATAGGATAGGATAGAGGATAGGATAGGATAGAGGATAGGATAGGATTGAGGATAGGATAGGATAGAGGATAGGATTGGATAGAGGATAGGATAGGATAGAGGATAGGATAGGATAGAGGATAGGATAGGATAGAGGATAGGATAGGATAGAGGATAGGATAGGATAGGGTAGATGATAGGATAGAGAATAGGACAGGATAGAGGATAGGATAGGATAGAGGATAGGATTGGACAGAGTACAGGATAGGGGATTGGATAGGATAGAGGATAGGATAGGATACAGGATAGGATAGGATAGAGGAGACGATAGAGGATAGGATAGGATAGAGGATAGGATAGGATAGGATAGAGGATATTGTAGGATAGAGGATAGGAATAGGATAGAGGATAGAATAGGATAGGATAGAGGATAGGATAGGGTTGAGGATAGGATAGGATTGAGGATAGGATAGGATAGTGGATAGGATAGGGGATTGGATAGGATAGAGGATAGGATAGGTTAGGATAGAGAATAGTATAGCATAGATGATATTATAGGATAGAGGATAGGATAGGATAGAGGATCGGATCGTATAGAGGATGGGATAGGTGATTGGATAGGATAGAGGATAGGATAGGGTAGATGATAGGTTAGAGAATAGGATAGGATAGAGGTTAGGATAGGATAGAGGATAGGATCGGATAGAGGATAGGATCGGATAGAGGATAGGATCGGATAGAGGATAGGATAGGGGATTGGATAGGATAGAGGATAGGATAGGACACAGGATAGGTTAGGATAGAGGGTAGGATAGAGGATAGGATAGAGGATAGGATAGAAGATTGGATAGGATAGAGGATAGGATAGGATAGCGGATAGGATAGGATAGAGGATAGGATAGGATAGAGGACAGGATCGGATAGTTGATAGGATAGTGGATTGGATAGGATAGAGGATACGATAGGATAGAGGATAGGATAGGGTAGAGGATAGGATAGAGAATAGGATAGGATACAGGATCAGATAGGATAGAGGATAGGATAGGATAGAGGATAGGATAGGGTAGAGTATAGGATACAGAATAGGATAGGATAGAGGATAGGATAGGGTAGAGGATAGAGGATAGGATAGCATAGAGGATAGGATCGGATAGAGGATAATATACGATAGAGGATAGTATAGGATAGAGGATGGGATAGGATAGAGAATAGTATAGGATAGATGATATTATAGGATGGAGGATAGGATAGGATAGAGGATAGGATCGTATAGAGGATAGGATAGGTGATTTTATAGGATAGAGGATAGGATAGGGTAGATGATAGGATAGAGAATAGGACAGGATAGAGGATAGGATAGGATAGAGGATATGATCGGATAGAGGATAGGATAGGGGATTGGATAGTATACAGGATAGGATAGGATAGAGGATAGGATAGGATAGAGGATAGGATAGGATAGAGGATAGGATAGGATAGAGGATAGGTTAGGATAGAGGATAGGATAGGATAGAGGATAGGATAGGATAGTGGATAGGATAGGGAATTGGATAGGATAGAGGATAGGATAGGATACAGGATAGGATAGGATAGAGGAGACGATAGAGGATATAATAGGATAGAGGATAGGATAGGATAGGATAGAGGATATTATAGGATAGAGGATAGGATAGGATAGAGGATAGAATAGGATAGGATAGAGGATAGGATAGGGTTGAGGATAGGATAGGATTGAGGATAGGATAGGATAGTGGATAGGATAGAGGATTGGATAGCATAGAGGATAGTATAGGATAGGATAGAGAATAGTGTAGCATAGATGATATTATAGGATAGAGGATAGGATAGGATAGAGGATAGGATCGTATAGAGGATGGGATAGGTGATTGGATAGGATACAGAATAGGATAGAGGATAGGATAGGATAGAGGATAGGATCGTATAGAGGATGGGATAGGTGATTGGATAGGATACAGAATAGGATAGGGTAGATGATAGGATAGAGAATAGGATAGGATAGAGGATAGGATAGGATAGAGGATAGGATCGGATAGAGGATAGGATATGATAGAGAATAGTATAGGATATAGGATAGGATAGGATAGAGGATACGATATTATAGAGGATAGGATAGGATAGAGGATAGGATCGGATAGAGGTTAGGATAGGGGATTGGATAGGATAGAGGATAGGATAGGATAGAGGATAGGATAGGATAGGGGATAGGATAGGGTAGAGGGTAGGATAGGATAGGATAGAGGACAGGATAGGGTAGAGGATAGGATAGGATTGAGGATAGGATAGGATAGAGGATACGATATTATAGAGGATAGGATAGGATAGAGGATAGGATCGGATAGAGGATAGAATCGGATAGAGGATAGGATAGGGAATTGGATAGGATAGAGGATAGGATAGGATAGAGGATAGGATCGGATAGAGGATAGGATAGGGGATTGGATAGGATAGAGGATAGGATAGGACACAGGATAGGTTAGGATAGAGGGTAGGATAGGGGATAGGATAGAGGATAGGATAGAAGATTGGATAGGATAGAGGATAGGATAGGATAGCGGATAGGATAGGATAGAGGATAGGATAGGATAGAGGACAGGATCGGATAGTTGATAGGATAGTGGATTGGATAGGATAGAGGATACGATAGGATAGAGGATAGGATAGGGTAGAGGATAGGATAGAGAATAGGATAGGATACAGGATCAGATAGGATAGAGGATAGGATAGGATAGAGGGTAGGATAGGGTAGAGTATAGGATACAGAATAGGATAGGATAGAGGATAGGATAGGGTAGAGGATAGAGGATAGGATCGGATAGAGGATAATATACGATAGAGGATAGTATAGGATAGAGGATGGGATAGGATAGACAATAGTATAGGATAGATGATATTATAGGATGGAGGATAGGATAGGATAGAGGATAGGATAGAAAATAGGATACGTTAGATGATAGTATAGGATAGAGGATAGGATAGAGAATACGATATTATAGAGGATAGGATAGGGTAGATGATAGGATAGAGAATAGGATAGGATAGAGGATAGGATAGGATAGAGGATAGGATCGGATAGAGGATAGGATCGGATAGAGGATAGGATAGGGGATTGGATAGGATAGAGGATAGGATAGGATACAGGATAGGTTAGGATAGAGGATAGTATAGAGGATAGGATAGAGGATAGGATAGAGGATAGGATAGAAGATTGGATAGGATAGAGGATGGGATAGGATAGCGGATAGGATAGGATAGAGGATAGGATAGGATAGAGGACAGGATCAGATAGTTGATAGGATAGTGGATTGGATAGGATAGAGGATACGATAGGATAGAGGATAGGATAGGGTAGAGGATAGGATAGAGAATAGGATAGGATAGAGGATAAGATAGGATAGAGGATAGAATAGGATAGAGGATAGGATAGGGTAGAGTATAGGATACAGAATAGGATAGGATGGAGGATAGGATAGGGGAGAGGATAGGATCGAATAGAGGATAGGATACGATAGAGGATAGTATAGGATAGAGGATAGGATATGATAGAGGATAGGATAGGATAGGGGATAGGATAGGATAGAGGATAGGATAGGGTAGAGTATAGGATACAGAATAGGATAGGATAGAGGATAGGATAGGGGAGAGGATAGGATCGGATAGAGGATAGGATACGATAGAGGATAGTATAGGATAGAGGATAGGATATGATAGAGAATACTATAGGATAGAGGATAGGATAGGATAGAGGATACGAAATTATAGAGGATAGGATAGGATAGAGGATAGGATCGGATAGAGGTTAGGATAGGGGATTGGATAGGATAGAGGATAGGATAGGATAGAGGATATTATAGGATAGAGGATAGGATAGGATAGAGGATAGGATAGGGTAGAGGGTAGGATAGGATAGGATGGGATAGAGGATAGTATAGGATACAGGATAAGATAGGATAGAGATTAGTATAGGATAGATGATATTATAGGATAGAGGATAGGATAGGATAAAGGATAGGATCGGATAGAGGATAGGATAGGGGATTGGATAGGATAGAGGATAGGATAGGGTAGATGATAGGATAGAGAATAGGACAGGAAAGAGGATAGGATAGGATAGAGGATAGGATCGGGTAGAGGATAGGATAGGGGATTGGGTAGTATACAGGATACGATAGGATAGAGGATAGGATAGGATAGAGGATAGGATAGGATAGGGGATAGGATAGGATAGAGGATAGGATAGGATAGAGGATAGGATAAGATAGAGGATAGGATAGGATAGAGGATAGGATAGGATAGAGGATAGGATAGGATAGAGGATAGGATAGGATAGAGGATAGGATAGGATAGAGGATAGGATAGGATAGAGGATAGGATAGGATAGAGGATAGGATAGGATAGAGGACAGGATCGGATAGTTGATAGGATAGTGGATTGGATAGGATAGAGGATACGATAGGATAGAGGATAGGATAGGGTAGAGGATAGGATAGAGAATAGGATAGTATAGAGGATAAGATAGGATGGAGGATAGGATAGGATAGAGGATAGGATAGGGTAGAGTATAGGATACAGAATAGGATAGGATAGAGGATAGGATAGGGGAGAGGATAGGATCGGATAGAGGATAGGATACGATAGAGGATAGTATAGGATAGAGGATAGGATATGATAGAGAATAGTATAGGATAGAGGATAGGATAGGATAGAGGATACGAAATTATAGAGGATAGGATAGGATAGAGGATAGGATCGGATAGAGGTTAGGATAGGGGATTGGATAGGATAGAGGATAGGATAGGATAGAGGATATTATAGGATAGAGGATAGGATAGGATAGAGGATAGGATAGGGTAGAGGGTAGGATAGGATAGGATAGAGGATAGGATAGGGTAGAGGATAGGATAGGATTGAGGATAGGATAGGATAGAGGGTACGATATTATAGAGGATAGGATAGGATAGAGGATAGGATCGGATAGAGGATAGGATAGGGAATTGGATAGGATAGAGGATAGGATAGGGTAGAGGGTAGGATAGGATAGGATAGAGGATAGGATAGGGTAGAGGATAGGATAGGATTGAGGATAGGATAGGATAGAGGATAGGGTACAGGATTGGATAGGATAGAGGATAGGATAGGGTAGATGATAGGATAGAGAATAGGACAGGAAAGAGGATAGGATAGGATTGAGGATAGGATCGGGTAGAGGATAGGATAGGGGATTGGGTAGTATACAGGATACGATAGGATAGAGGATAGGATAGGATAGAGGATAGGATAGGATAGGGGATAGGATAGGATAGAGGATAGGATAGGATAGAGGATAGGATAGGATAGGGGACCGAGGGGATATGGGCTTAGTAGTGATGACTCGGATCCACTACTAGGTATGCCACAGTGGTGGCGGTCATATCCCTAAAATCCTCTACGCTCCACCTCCTCGTGGTGGTCCCTGGGAACACACATAGTTGTGTGTTGCTAACGGAGCGAGGGGTATTCCGCGGGAAGTAGTCCCAATGATGTGTGAGGCGATGCCGGCGGGATCTTCGGATCCTGGCAGGGCCTCCCTTGCCGGTAAGGTTCACACGGAGGGATGAAAAACCGCGGAATGGGTCCTGCGATAACGACCGGGGAGGTCGCCGCAGGGCCCTTGCCGTAAACCGGTGGTCATGTTTTACCGGAACGGTGGTCTTGCCTTAACCGGCCGGGCCGCGAGGATGATAACCTCTATAAAAATCCCCAACCCTAAGCTTCGGTGCGCGGTGAGAGGGTACGCCCTGGCAACAGGGCGTGGCTGGTGGGGTACACCAGTCGCGAGCGCACCAACAACCACTGGATACCTGGCGCCTCCAGTGCGTATATAGCCTTACCCGGGTAGTGGGGGCTCTGCCCGGGTGGACCTCATTTCCCGCCATTCTCGTGGGACGAACTATGGAATATTCAAACACAAACATAGAGGGTAAGGAGGGGGTACCACACCCGGAAGTGGTTGAGGGGGGAGCTGTGGTGGCACCAGTGCCACCACAGGTTATGGGGCAGCCGGCCCCGGCGGTACCCACGCCGTTGGTGATGGGACCGCCGCTTCTTCCGGTTCCCCGGGATCTCAGGCCTCGGCCTGGGAGGGGGACTCCGATTCTGGACCTGGAGGATGACGGGCTGTCGATCATCTCCGTGACAGCCTCCTCCAGTGGCGCTGGGAAAAAGCGCAAGCGGGATCGCGAGCGTGAGCGTCTGGAGGATCCAGCGCGGCCGGATATACGGAGCCTGCTCCCCGGGGAGCTGACCGCTCTAATGGTAGAGCGGTCCGACGAGGTCCGCGAGCTGGCCGAGAGGTCCGGCAATCTTAAGGGCACGTACCTTAAGGCCTTCCGGGAGGCCTCCGGCGATATCAAGGCATGCGCGCGGGAGATGGACCGTAGGGGTGTCCAGGGTGGACACCCTGCGGCTTGCTCCTGCGTTACGCCCGTAGCGAGCCCCGGGGAGAGCGCTCTCCGGGAGAGATGCGCGGCGTTGGAGAGGGAGCTCCGGGGGACCCGCGACTCGCTGGAGGCCATCAGGGGAGAACTGATGGCCGTAAAGCGGTTGCGGGACGCTCCTCTCCTGCCGGCTCCCGGCGCCGGCGTGGCCACCATGGCGCCCGCATCGGACGTTATGGCGCAGATGCGGGCCCTCATGGAGGAGGGTCTGAGATCCCTCCGCGAGGAACTGCGGAGGGATTTGCGTCGCGTGGTTGGCGCGTGCGGGGCCTCTCGGCCACTGCCGCCGGCGCCTCCGACGCCGCCGCGGCCCGCACCGGCGCCGGCGCCGCCGACGCCTGCACCCGCTCCTACCCCGGCGTCGGGAGGGGCGGGAAAGAAGAAGAAGAAGAAGAAGAAGAAAGGCGGAAATTCTGCGGGGGGGAGCGCCCCCGTCGCCACCCCGACCCCCGCCCCTTCTCCGCCAGCACCGGGTGTCCCCGATAAAGGGGATACCTGGTCAGAAGTCGTTAGGAAGAAGGGCAAGGGCAAGGCCAAGGCTGCGTCCCAGGCTGCGGCATCCGCAGCCGGCACCTCCAAGGCCAGGAAGGCTGTTGCCCCCGCCCCGAAGGGGGGGAAACCAGTTTCCAGGGTGAAGGCCCCTCCCCGCGCGGCGGCGGTCACCTTGACCGTCCCCGAGGGGAGCAAGGCCTCGTATGAGGAGGCCGTGAGGAGGGCCCGCCAGGGCATCGACTTAGATGCCCTAGGCATCGGGGCCCTCAATTGGAAGCGGGCGGTCACCGGGGGCCTCATTATTGAGGTCCCTGGTGCCGACGGGGGCCCGAAGGCCGACGCCTTGGCGGCCAGGATGGCCACCGTCCTGGGAGGGATGGAGGTGAGGGTCTCCAGGCCCGTCAAAAAGGCGGAGTTTCGCCTCACGGGCCTGGAGGTGTCGGTCACCCCCCAGGAGGTGACGGCGGCGGTGGCGGAGGCCGGGGGCTGTGCCGCCGAGTCCGTCAGGGTGGGCGAGCTCAAAGCTCCGCCCAACGGACTCGGCACTGTTTGGGTACAGTGCCCGGCCGTGGCCGCGCTGGCCATAGAAAAGGCCGGCAGGGTGCGAGTGGGGTGGTCCACCGCCCAGGTGGTAGTTTTGGCTCCGCGTCCGTTGCAGTGTTTTCGCTGCCTGGCCCTAGGCCATGTACGGCAGCGATGCACTGCGGAGGTCGACCGCAGCGGTCACTGTTACCGCTGCGGGGACGCCAACCACCGGGCGGTGGAATGCAGGGCGCCACCACACTGCGTGGTGTGCGCTGCGGTAGGCAGGCCGGCGGGCCACAAGGCGGGGAGCAAGGCGTGCTCCCCGCCGCCCAAAAAGAAGAAGGGCGCAAAGGGGGACGGTGTGGCGTCCCCCAAAAGCGCGGCGCCGATTACCCCGGGGGGGAAGTCGGCCGCTCCCCCAAACCCAAAGGAGGGGGAGACGATGGAGGTGGAGGCGGGCCCTAGCGGGACCGCAGAGGAGGGGACCAGCACAGAGGCCAACTAATGGCCCACATTCCGCGCAGGTCTCCTCTACCGGTACTCCAGGCCAACCTCAACCACTGCCACCGGGCGCAGGACCTGATGGTCCAGTGCCTGGAGGAGTGGGGGGTTGGCCTGGCCGTCGCCACGGAGCCCTACAGGATCCCGGACCACCCACACTGGTCCGGTGACGTTGACGGCTCCGTGGCGATATGGTGGCGTCGCCACTCGGCGACTGTGCCCCCCTGTTCCGTGGTCGAACGGGGCAGGGGGATGGTTATGGTAAAGTGGGGAAGATTTCTGGTCGTGGGGTGCTACAGCTCACCCAGTTATGACTCCGCCGAATTAGGGATGTTCCTGGACCGGCTGGGGCTAATGATAGCCCCTTATATAGCCGGTCCAGTGTTGGTCCTGGGGGACCTCAATGCGAGGTCCTCCACCTGGGGTAACCCCGGGACCAACGCCCGAGGCGGAGTCCTGGAAGACTGGGCGGAGGGGATGGAGCTCCGGTTGTTAAACCGGGGCTCCGTGCCTACGTGCGTGAGGTGGAATGGCTGGTCCATAGTGGACGTGTCATTCGCGACGGCCGCCGCCTCACGCCGTGTGTCCAATTGGCGGGTCTGGAGTGGAGAGACCTTGTCGGACCACAGCTACGTCCTGATGGACGTGGCTGTGGTCTCGGACTCGCCATTGGACACGCCCCTCCGACGTGGCACCCCGTCAGCGCCCAGATGGGCGCTGAAACGACTGGACGGGGACCTCCTGAGGGCCGCGATTATCGGCTCCGCCTGGCCTTCGGCCAGGGAGCGCGAGGCAGACGAGGGGGCGGCTTGGATCCGGGGCACGTTGCAGATGATCTGTGACGTGGCGATGCCCCGGGTCCGAGCTCAGCCCCCGAGAAGATCAGTTTACTGGTGGTCGGGGGAGCTGGCCGAACTTCGCAGCTCGGCCGGCCGAGCCCGCCGCCAGTATGCCCGCGCCCGTCGCCGCCATTTTCTGGGCGGCGACGCGGAGCCGAGGGTCGCCGAGCTGTACAGGGAGTACAGATCGGCGGCCGTGGCCCTCAAGCGTGCGATTGCCGCTGCTAAGGCCAAGGCCTGGGATGAGCTCCTGCTCACCCTCCGTGAGGATCCGTGGGGACGCCCGTATAAGGCGGTGCTTGGGAAGCTCCGCCCCTGGGCGTCCCCGGTCACGGAGCGGTTAGACCCGGAACTTCTGGGGCGCGTAGTGGATACCCTCTTCCCCCTGAGTGAGGGGGGGAGGGAACGCGCCCCGGGTCCGGCCATTGAATGGTCGGACGAATTCCGGGTCACCGAGTGGGAGCTGTACCAGGCCGTCCGGGAGCTCCGGGCCAGGGGCAAGAAGGCCCCTGGCCCCGATGGGGTTCCCGGTGGTATAATGGCCTTAGCTATGGAGGTCCTCGCCCCGGCGTTCAGGAGCGTCATGGACGCGAGCCTGCGCCGGGGAGTCTTCCCCACGGTGTGGAAAGAGGCGTGCCTGGTTCTCCTCCAAAAGGAGGGGAAACCCGCAGAGTCTCCCTCTGCATACCGGCCGGTTTGCTTACTCGACGAGGCGGGCAAGATATTCGAAAGGATAATTGCCGCCCGCCTCGTCGAGCATCTGTCGCGGGGTGGTCCCGACCTGAGCGACAGCCAGTATGGGTTCCGGAGGGGGCGCTCCACTATAGACGCCCTGGAGCGTCTGCGCCTCCTCCGTGAGCGGGCTGTCGCTCGGGGCAGGGTGTTGATTGCGGTGTCGTTAGACATATCTAACGCCTTCAACGCCCTGCCCTGGTCGGAGATAATGGGGGCGCTGGACTATTTCCAGGTGCCCCCTTATCTCCGGGAGGTGGTCGGCGACTATCTCCGCGGCAGAGAGGTGGTATTTACCGGCCGGTATGGTATTGTGCACTCGAGGGAGACGCACCGCGGCGTTCCACAGGGGTCGGTCCTCGGACCGCTCCTGTGGAACTTGGCGTACGACGCGGTGCTGCGGGTTGTCCTCCCCCCGGATACGGGTGTCATCTGCTATGCGGATGACACCCTGGTTTATGCCGAGGGGGAGGATTGGAGGAGGACCAGGCACCTCGGAGAGGCCGCCCTGGACTGCGTGATCGGGCGAATCCGGAGAATGGGGTTGACCGTGGCCGCCACAAAAACCGAGGCGATTTGGTTGTATTCGCCTCGGGTGTGGCGGCTACCCCGTGGTCAAGATCTCCGGATTCGTGTCGCTGAAACCTCCGTCGCGATCGGGCCCAGGATGAGGTACCTGGGCCTGATCATAGACGGCCGCTGGCGATTTGATGGACACTTCGAGCTCCTCGCCCCCCGACTAGAGAGGACGGCAGCCGCATTGGCGCGGCTGCTGCCGAATGTCGGGGGGCCGGATTTGAAAGTACGCCGCCTCTATGTGGAGGTGGTGCGGTCTATAGCCCTGTATGGGGCCCCCGTATGGCACCGCTCGCTCGAGGCCAGCACGCCTAGCCGCAAACTCTTCGAAAGAGTGCGGCGGCGGCTGGCCTTGCGGGTCATACGGGGGTACCGCACCATCTCCACCGAGGCGGCGGGACTCCTCGCCGTGATTCCACCCTTCACTGTGGTGGCGGCGGAGCGGGCGAAGCTATACCACATCGCCCGCTCCTTCCGCCGCCCGCCGGGGGTGGAACTCACGCGCGAGGAGGAGGAGGAGCTCGAGGGCCAGAATCGCCAGGCCCGGACGGAAAGTTTATCGGAGTGGAGGGCGTTGCTAACGCCCTCCACACGTCCGATTGTCCGGGCCCTCCTGCCCATATTTTACATATGGTGCGGGAGGCGGGGAAGGTTGACCTTCCGCCTCACGCAGGTGCTCTCCGGCCACGGTTGCTTCGGAGAGTACCTGCATAGAATGGGGCGGGAGCCGACTACGCAGTGCCACCACTGCGACGAGGATGTGGACACGGCGCGGCACACCTTAGAGGAGTGCCCGGCCTGGGCCGAGCCGCGCCGTGTCCTTAGACACGCAGTGGGCGGGTGGGACCTCTCGCTGCCGACCGTGGTCGACCACATGGTCGACAGCGAGGGGTCGTGGAATGCGGTGGCCTCCTTCTGTGAGGTAGTAATGACCCAGAAGGAGGCCGCCGAGCGGGCCCGGGAGCGGGACCCGGGCTCCGCGAGGAGGGTGTGGGCGCGGGGACGACCCCCGCGCCGACGTGTGCCCCCCCGGATGGGGGCGGAGAGGGTAGGGAGGGCGCGGGGGTCTCCCCCGCGTCAACGTGTGCCCCCGGTTGTGGGGGGCGGAGTGGGGCTGGCGCGGGGAGTCTCCCCGCGCCCTGTTATGCCCCCACAACTGGGGGCGGTGAACTCGGGGGCCCGGGGTGTGAGCTGACCCGGGCCCCCGGGGGGGAGCATAGCTCCCCCCGTGATAGGCCGGCACCCCCCGGGTTAGTTTCCCGGTGTAGGGGGGTGTCGGTCCGTCCCTCCCCGATTGGGGAGGGGGATCCGTGGGGGGTACTGGGTGAGGAAGGGTCGGGGCGTGCCGGATCACGCCTCCGACGGCCCTTCCTTCCGGTGGCGGCGTCTTCTTGCCCCGGCCGGGGCTGGTTCCTTCGGGATACCGGCCCCGAGCGGGACACGAAGACTCCGGGAGCTGTGGGTGGACCGAGCTGGGGCTCGGGAAGCCCAATCCGAAGGCTCCAGGGATGGGGACACCGGGCGGGTCCCTCCGCCCGGGGTCTTATAGCGTAGGCAGTGGGGGAGGCTAACCCCCTCCCCCGGGGTGGCATGTATTAGCTGGGAGGTGTCCTGTTGAGTACTCGCGTGATCCAGGCACCTCCCATGTAGCTTAGGTGGGCGTGAGGTTTTAGTGGGTAGTCTCCGGGGGCTCCACCCCCCGGAGAGAATCCCACATAACCCCGGCTTCCCCCAGGGAGCCGGGGTATGTATAAAACATTTCCTCACGATAAAAAAAAAAAAAAAAAAGGATAGGATAGGATAGAGGATAGGATAGGATAGAGGATAGGATAGGATAGAGGATAGGATAGGATAGAGGATAGGATAGGATAGAGGATAGGATAGGATAGAGGATAGGATAGGATAGAGGACAGGATCGGATAGTTGATAGGATAGTGGATTGGATAGGATAGAGGATACGACAGGATAGAGGATAGGATAGGGTAGAGGATAGGATAGAGAATAGGATAGTATAGAGGATAAGATAGGATGGAGGATAGGATAGGATAGAGGATAGGATAGGGTAGAGTATAGGATACAGAATAGGATAGGATAGAGGATAGGATAGGGGAGAGGATAGGATCGGATAGAGGATAGGATACGATAGAGGATAGTATAGGATAGAGGATAGGATATGATAGAGAATAGTATAGGATAGAGGATAGGATAGGATAGAGGATACGAAATTATAGAGGATAGGATAGGATAGAGGATAGGATCGGATAGAGGTTAGGATAGGGGATTGGATAGGATAGAGGATAGGATAGGATAGAGGATATTATAGGATAGAGGATAGGATAGGATAGAGGATAGGATAGGGTAGAGGGTAGGATAGGATAGGATAGAGGATAGGATAGGGTAGAGGATAGGATAGGATTGAGGATAGGATAGGATAGAGGATACGATATTATAGAGGATAGGATAGGATAGAGGATAGGATCGGATAGAGGATAGGATAGGGAATTGGATAGGATAGAGGATAGGATAGGGTAGAGGGTAGGATAGGATAGGATAGAGGATAGGATAGGATTGAGGATAGGATAGGATAGAGGATAGGATAGGATAGAGGATAGGGTAGGATAGAGGATAGGATAGGATAGAGGATAGGATAGGATAGAGGATAGGATAGGATAGAGGATAGGATAGGATAGGGTAGATGATAGGATAGAGAATAGGACAGGATAGAGGATAGGATAGGATAGAGGATAGAATTGGACAGAGTACAGGATAGGGGATTGGATAGGATAGAGGATAGGATAGGATACAGGATAGGATAGGATAGAGGAGACGATAGAGGATAGGATAGGATAGAGGATAGGATAGGATAGGATAGAGGATATTATAGGATAGAGGATAGGATAGGATAGAGGATAGAATAGGATAGGATAGAGGATAGGATAGGGTTGAGGATAGGATAGGATTGAGGATAGGATAGGATAGTGGATAGGATAGGGGATTGGATAGGATAGAGGATAGGATAGGTTAGGATAGAGAATAGTATAGCATAGATGATATTATAGGATAGAGGATAGGATAGGATAGAGGATAGGATCGTATAGAGGATGGGATAGGTGATTGGATAGGATAGAGGATAGGATAGGGTAGATGATAGGTTAGAGAATAGGATCACTCTGGAGGAGTGTCCGGCATGGGGGGGAGAGCGCCGTGCCCTGCGGCGCGCGGTGGGCCACGACCTCTCGCTCCCGGCTGTCGTCGCTGCGGCAGCCGGTGACGAGGAGGCGTGGAGGGGGTTCGCTTCCTTCTGCGAGCGGGTTATGCTGCGGAAGGAGGCTGCGGAACGGGATCGGGAGCGTAATCACGATCCCGGCCGAAGGGGGGGGAGGCGGCGCAGGGTACGCCCCGGGGGCGTACCCCCGTTGCGACGCCTCTGACGCGAGCGGGGACGCCCTTGATGATCTCGAGGCGGGGGATCGGATATCCCCTTACACTCGGTCACCAACGGCGTCCCCGGAGGCCGCCGGGCATCTCGAGCGGGGTCTCGGATGCTCATCGGGCGGCCTAACAGGGGGGAAGGCGCCACGTCGTCCGTTGCGTGGTGCCTTCGGATAGAGTAGGTACGGGAGGGGGCCGCGTCCCCCCCTGGGTGGTATGCTAAGGCGGGGGCACACCGGATTGACATGCGCGCGCAGAGCACGGGTGCCCCCAGGAGTCTAGGGACGGACGGGGAGGAGTTAGTGGGTATACTCGGCGTTGCACCAACCAGCCGAGGAGTCCCACATAGCCCGGACCACCCCCCCCCCCCCGGGGGGGTTCGGGTATCCGTAACGAGATTACCTCCTCGGAAAAAAAAAAAAAAAAAAATAGGTTAGAGAATAGGATAGGATAGAGGATAGGATAGGATAGAGGATAGGATCGGATAGAGGATAGGATCGGATAGAGGATAGGATCGGATAGAGGATAGGATAGGGGATTGGATAGGATAGAGGATAGGATAGGACACAGGATAGGTTAGGATACAGGGTAGGATAGAGGATAGGATAGAGGATAGGATAGAAGATTGGATAGGATAGAGGATAGGATAGGATAGCGGATAGGATAGGATAGAGGATAGGATAGGATAGAGGACAGGATCGGATAGTTGATAGGATAGTGGATTGGATAGGATAGAGGATACGATAGGATAGAGGATAGGATAGGGTAGAGGATAGGATAGAGAATAGGATAGGATACAGGATCAGATAGGATAGAGGATAGGATAGGATAGAGGATAGGATAGGGTAGAGTATAGGATACAGAATAGGATAGGATAGAGGATAGGATAGGGTAGAGGATAGAGGATAGGATAGCATAGAGGATAGGATCGGATAGAGGATAATATACGATAGAGGATAGTATAGGATAGAGGATGGGATAGGATAGAGAATAGTATAGGATAGATGATATTATAGGATGGAGGATAGGATAGGATAGAGGATAGGATAGGGGATTGGATAGTATACAGGATAGGATAGGATAGAGGATAGGATAGGATAGAGGATAGGATAGGATAGAGGATAGGATAGGATAGAGGATAGGATAGGATAGGATAGAGGATATTATAGGATAGAGGATAGGATAGGATAGAGGATAGAATAGGATAGGATAGAGGATAGGATAGGGTTGAGGATAGGATAGGATTGAGGATAGGATAGGATAGTGGATAGGGTAGAGGATTGGATAGCATAGAGGATAGGATAGGATAGGATAGAGAATAGTGTAGCATAGATGATATTATAGAATATAGGATAGGATAGGATAGAGGATAGGATCGTATATAGGATGGGATAGGTGATTGGATAGGATACAGGATAGGATAGGGTAGATTATAGGATAGAGAATAGGATAGGATAGAGGATAGGATAGGATAGAGGATCGGATCGTATAGAGGATGGGATAGGTGATTGGATAGGATAGAGGATAGGATAGGGTAGATGATAGGTTAGAGAATAGGATAGGATAGAGGTTAGGATAGGATAGAGGATAGGATCGGATAGAGGATAGGATCGGATAGAGGATAGGATCGGATAGAGGATAGGATAGGGGATTGGATAGGATAGAGGATAGGATAGGACACAGGATAGGTTAGGATAGAGGGTAGGATAGAGGATAGGATAGAGGATAGGATAGAAGATTGGATAGGATAGAGGATAGGATAGGATAGCGGATAGGATAGGATAGAGGACAGGATCGGATAGTTGATAGGATAGTGGATTGGATAGGATAGAGGATACGATAGGATAGAGGATAGGATAGGGTAGAGGATAGGATAGAGAATAGGATAGGATACAGGATCAGATAGGATAGAGGATAGGATAGGATAGAGGATAGGATAGGGTAGAGTATAGGATACAGAATAGGATAGGATAGAGGATAGGATAGGGTAGAGGATAGAGGATAGGATAGCATAGAGGATAGGATCGGATAGAGGATAATATACGATAGAGGATAGTATAGGATAGAGGATGGGATAGGATAGAGAATAGTATAGGATAGATGATATTATAGGATGGAGGATAGGATAGGATAGAGGATAGGATCGTATAGAGGATAGGATAGGTGATTTTATAGGATAGAGGATAGGATAGGGTAGATGATAGGATAGAGAATAGGACAGGATAGAGGATAGGATAGGATAGAGGATATGATCGGATAGATTATAGGATAGGGGATTGGATAGTATACAGGATAGGATAGGACAGAGGATAGGATAGGATAGAGGATAGGATAGGATAGAGGATAGGATAGGATAGAGGATAGGTTAGGATAGAGGATAGGATAGGATAGAGGATAGGATAGGATAGTGGATAGGATAGGGGATTGGATAGGATAGAGGATAGGATAGGATACAGGATAGGATAGGATAGAGGAGACGATAGAGGATATAATAGGATAGAGGATAGGATAGGATAGGATAGAGGATATTATAGGATAGAGGATAGGATAGGATAGAGGATAGAATAGGATAGGATAGAGGATAGGATAGGGTTGAGGATAGGATAGGATTGAGGATAGGATAGGATAGTGGATAGGATAGAGGATTGGATAGCATAGAGGATAGTATAGGATAGGATAGAGAATAGTGTAGCATAGATGATATTATAGGATAGAGGATAGGATAGGATAGAGGATAGGATCGTATAGAGGATGGGATAGGTGATTGGATAGGATACAGAATAGGATAGAGGATAGGATAGGATAGAGGATAGGATCGTATAGAGGATGGGATAGGTGATTGGATAGGATACAGAATAGGATAGGGTAGATGATAGGATAGAGAATAGGATAGGATAGAGGATAGGATAGGATAGAGGATAGGATCGGATAGAGGATAGGATATGATAGAGAATAGTATAGGATATAGGATAGGATAGGATAGAGGATACGATATTATAGAGGATAGGATAGGATAGAGGATAGGATCGGATAGAGGTTAGGATAGGGGATTGGATAGGATAGAGGATAGGATAGGATAGAGGATAGGATAGGATAGGGGATAGGATAGGGTAGAGGGTAGGATAGGATAGGATAGAGGACAGGATAGGGTAGAGGATAGGATAGGATTGAGGATAGGATAGGACAGAGGATACGATATTATAGAGGATAGGATAGGATAGAGGATAGGATCGGATAGAGGATAGAATCGGATAGAGGATAGGATAGGGAATTGGATAGGATAGAGGATAGGATAGGATAGAGGATAGGATCGGATAGAGGATAGGATAGGGGATTGGATAGGATAGAGGATAGGATAGGACACAGGATAGGTTAGGATAGAGGGTAGGATAGGGGATAGGATAGAGGATAGGATAGAAGATTGGATAGGATAGAGGATAGGATAGGATAGCGGATAGGATAGGATAGAGGATAGGATAGGATAGAGGACAGGATCGGATAGTTGATAGGATAGTGGATTGGATAGGATAGAGGATACGATAGGATAGAGGATAGGATAGGGTAGAGGATAGGATAGAGAATAGGATAGGATACAGGATCAGATAGGATAGAGGATAGGATAGGATAGAGGGTAGGATAGGGTAGAGTATAGGATACAGAATAGGATAGGATAGAGGATATGATAGGGTAGAGGATAGAGGATAGGATCGGATAGAGGATAATATACGATAGAGGATAGTATAGGATAGAGGATGGGATAGGATAGACAATAGTATAGGATAGATGATATTATAGGATGGAGGATAGGATAGGATAGAGGATAGGATAGAAAATAGGATACGTTAGATGATAGTATAGGATAGAGGATAGGATAGAGAATACGATATTATAGAGGATAGGATAGGGTAGATGATAGGATAGAGAATAGGATAGGATAGAGGATAGGATAGGATAGAGGATAGGATCGGATAGAGGATAGGATCGGATAGAGGATAGGATAGGGGATTGGATAGGATAGAGGATAGGATAGGATACAGGATAGGTTAGGATAGAGGATAGTATAGAGGATAGGATAGAGGATAGGATAGAGGATAGGATAGAAGATTGGATAGGATAGAGGATGGGATAGGATAGCGGATAGGATAGGGTAGAGGATAGGATAGGATAGAGGACAGGATCAGATAGTTGATAGGATAGTGGATTGGATAGGATAGAGGATACGATAGGATAGAGGATAGGATAGGGTAGAGGATAGGATAGAGAATAGGATAGGATAGAGGATAAGATAGGATAGAGGATAGAATAGGATAGAGGATAGGATAGGGTAGAGTATAGGATACAGAATAGGATAGGATGGAGGATAGGATAGGGGAGAGGATAGGATCGAATAGAGGATAGGATACGATAGAGGATAGTATAGGATAGAGGATAGGATATGATAGAGGATAGGATAGGATAGGGGATAGGATAGGGTAGAGGGTAGGATAGGATACGATAGAGGATAGGATAGGGTAGAGGATAGGATAGGATTGAGGATAGGATAGGATAGAGGATACGATATTATAGAGGATAGGATAGGATAGAGGATAGGATTGGATAGAGGATAGGATAGGGAATTGGATAGGATAGAGGATAGGATAGGATAGAGGATAGGATAGGGTAGAGGGTAGGATAGGATAGGATAGAGGATAGGATAGGGTAGAGGATAGGATAGGATTGAGGATAGGATAGGATAGAGGATAGGGTACAGCATTGGATAGGATAGAGGATAGTATAGGATACAGGATAAGATAGGATAGAGAATAGTATAGGATAGATGATATTATAGGATAGAGGATACGATAGGATAAAGGATAGGATCGGATAGAGGATAGGATAGGGGATTGGATAGGATAGAGGATAGGATAGGGTAGATGTTAGGATAGAGAATAGGATAGGAAAGAGGATAGGATAGGATAGAGGATAGGATCGGATAGAGGATAGGATAGGGGATTGGATAGTATACAGGATAGGATAGGATAGAGGATAGGATAGGATAGAGGATAGGATAGGATAGAGGATAGGATAGGATAGAGGATAGGATAGGACAGAGAATAGTATAGGATAGATGATATTATAGTATAGAGGATAGGATCGTATAGAGGATAGGATAGGTGATTGGATTTGATAGAGGATAGGATAGGGTAGATGATAGGATAGAGAATAGGACAGGAAAGAGGATAGGATAGGATAGAGGATAGGATCGGATAGAGGATAGGATAGGGGATTGGGTAGTATACAGGATACGATAGGATAGAGGATAGGATAGGATAGAGGATAGGATAGGATAGGGGATAGGATAGGATAGAGGATAGGATAGGATAGAGGATAGGATAAGATAGAGGATAGGATAGGATAGAGGATAGGACAGGATAGAGGATAGGATAGGATAGAGGATAGGATAGGATAGAGGATAGGATAGGATAGAGGATAGGATAGGATAGAGGATAGGATAGGATAGAGGATAGGATAGGATAGAGGACAGGATCGGATAGTTGATAGGATAGTGGATTGGATAGGATAGAGGATACGATAGGATAGAGGATAGGATAGGGTAGAGGATAGGATAGAGAATAGGATAGTATAGAGGATAAGATAGGATAGAGGATAGGATAGGATAGAGGATAGGATAGGGTAGAGTATAGGATACAGAATAGGATAGGATAGAGGATAGGATAGGGGAGAGGATAGGATCGGATAGAGGATAGGATACGATAGAGGATAGTATAGGATAGAGGATAGGATATGATAGAGAATACTATAGGATAGAGGATAGGATAGGATAGAGGATACGAAATTATAGAGGATAGGATAGGATAGAGGATAGGATCGGATAGAGGTTAGGATAGGGGATTGGATAGGATAGAGGATAGGATAGGATAGAGGATATTATAGGATAGAGGATAGGATAGGATAGAGGATAGGATAGGGTAGAGGGTAGGATAGGATAGGATAGGATAGAGGATAGTATAGGATACAGGATAAGATAGGATAGAGATTAGTATAGGATAGATGATATTATAGGATAGAGGATAGGATAGGATAAAGGATAGGATCGGATAGAGGATAGGATAGGGGATTGGATAGGATAGAGGATAGGATAGGGTAGATGATAGGATAGAGAATAGGACAGGAAAGAGGATAGGATAGGATAGAGGATAGGATCGGGTAGAGGATAGGATAGGGGATTGGGTAGTATACAGGATACGATAGGATAGAGGATAGGATAGGATAGAGGATAGGATAGGATAGGGGATAGGATAGGATAGAGGATAGGATAGGATAGAGGATAGGATAAGATAGAGGATAGGATAGGATAGAGGATAGGATAGGATAGAGGATAGGATAGGATAGAGGATAGGATAGGATAGAGGATAGGATAGGATAGAGGATAGGATAGGATAGAGGATAGGATAGGATAGAGGATAGGATAGGATAGAGGACAGGATCGGATAGTTGATAGGATAGTGGATTGGATAGGATAGAGGATACGATAGGATAGAGGATAGGATAGGGTAGAGGATAGGATAGAGAATAGGATAGTATAGAGGATAAGATAGGATGGAGGATAGGATAGGATAGAGGATAGGATAGGGTAGAGTATAGGATACAGAATAGGATAGGATAGAGGATAGGATAGGGGAGAGGATAGGATCGGATAGAGGATAGGATACGATAGAGGATAGTATAGGATAGAGGATAGGATATGATAGAGAATAGTATAGGATAGAGGATAGGATAGGATAGAGGATACGAAATTATAGAGGATAGGATAGGATAGAGGATAGGATCGGATAGAGGTTAGGATAGGGGATTGGATAGGATAGAGGATAGGATAGGATAGAGGATATTATAGGATAGAGGATAGGATAGGATAGAGGATAGGATAGGGTAGAGGGTAGGATAGGATAGGATAGAGGATAGGATAGGGTAGAGGATAGGATAGGATTGAGGATAGGATAGGATAGAGGATACGATATTATAGAGGATAGGATAGGATAGAGGATAGGATCGGATAGAGGATAGGATAGGGAATTGGATAGGATAGAGGATAGGATAGGGTAGAGGGTAGGATAGGATAGGATAGAGGATAGGATAGGGTAGAGGATAGGATAGGATTGAGGATAGGATAGGATAGAGGATAGGGTACAGGATTGGATAGGATAGAGGATAGGATAGGGTAGATGATAGGATAGAGAATAGGACAGGAAAGAGGATAGGATAGGATTGAGGATAGGATCGGGTAGAGGATAGGATAGGGGATTGGGTAGTATACAGGATACGATAGGATAGAGGATAGGATAGGATAGAGGATAGGATAGGATAGGGGATAGGATAGGATAGAGGATAGGATAGGATAGAGGATAGGATAAGATAGAGGATAGGATAGGATAGAGGATAGGATAGGATAGAGGATAGGATAGGATAGAGGATAGGATAGGATAGAGGATCGGATAGGATAGAGGATAGGATAGGATAGAGGATAGGATAGGATAGAGGACAGGATATGATAGAGAATACTATAGGATAGAGGATAGGATAGGATAGAGGATACGAAATTATAGAGGATAGGATAGGATAGAGGATAGGATCGGATAGAGGTTAGGATAGGGGATTGGATAGGATAGAGGATAGGATAGGATAGAGGATATTATAGGATAGAGGATAGGATAGGATAGAGGATAGGATAGGGTAGAGGGTAGGATAGGATAGGATAGGATAGAGGATAGTATAGGATACAGGATAAGATAGGATAGAGATTAGTATAGGATAGATGATATTATAGGATAGAGGATAGGATAGGATAAAGGATAGGATCGGATAGAGGATAGGATAGGGGATTGGATAGGATAGAGGATAGGATAGGGTAGATGATAGGATAGAGAATAGGACAGGAAAGAGGATAGGATAGGATAGAGGATAGGATCGGGTAGAGGATAGGATAGGGGATTGGGTAGTATACAGGATACGATAGGATAGAGGATAGGATAGGATAGAGGATAGGATAGGATAGGGGATAGGATAGGATAGAGGATAGGATAGGATAGAGGATAGGATAAGATAGAGGATAGGATAGGATAGAGGATAGGATAGGATAGAGGATAGGATAGGATAGAGGATAGGATAGGATAGAGGATAGGATAGGATAGAGGATAGGATAGGATAGAGGATAGGATAGGATAGAGGATAGGATAGGATAGAGGACAGGATCGGATAGTTGATAGGATAGTGGATTGGATAGGATAGAGGATACGATAGGATAGAGGATAGGATAGGGTAGAGGATAGGATAGAGAATAGGATAGTATAGAGGATAAGATAGGATGGAGGATAGGATAGGATAGAGGATAGGATAGGGTAGAGTATAGGATACAGAATAGGATAGGATAGAGGATAGGATAGGGGAGAGGATAGGATCGGATAGAGGATAGGATACGATAGAGGATAGTATAGGATAGAGGATAGGATATGATAGAGAATAGTATAGGATAGAGGATAGGATAGGATAGAGGATCCGAAATTATAGAGGATAGGATAGGATAGAGGATAGGATCGGATAGAGGTTAGGATAGGGGATTGGATAGGATAGAGGATAGGATAGGATAGAGGATATTATAGGATAGAGGATAGGATAGGATAGAGGATAGGATAGGGTAGAGGGTAGGATAGGATAGGATAGAGGATAGGATAGGGTAGAGGATAGGATAGGATTGAGGATAGGATAGGATAGAGGATACGATATTATAGAGGATAGGATAGGATAGAGGATAGGATCGGATAGAGGATAGGATAGGGAATTGGATAGGATAGAGGATAGGATAGGGTAGAGGGTAGGATAGGATAGGATAGAGGATAGGATAGGGTAGAGGATAGGATAGGATTGAGGATAGGATAGGATAGAGGATAGGGTACAGGATTGGATAGGATAGAGGATAGGATAGGGTAGATGATAGGATAGAGAATAGGACAGGAAAGAGGATAGGATAGGATTGAGGATAGGATCGGGTAGAGGATAGGATAGGGGATTGGGTAGTATACAGGATACGATAGGATAGAGGATAGGATAGGATAGAGGATAGGATAGGATAGGGGATAGGATAGGATAGAGGATAGGATAGGATAGAGGATAGGATAAGATAGAGGATAGGATAGGATAGAGGATAGGATAGGATAGAGGATAGGATAGGATAGAGGATAGGATAGGATAGAGGATAGGATAGGATAGAGGATAGGATAGGATAGAGGATAGGATAGGATAGAGGATAGGATAGGATAGAGGACAGGATCGGATAGTTGATAGGATAGTGGATTGGATAGGATAGAGGATACGATAGGATAGAGGATAGGATAGGGTAGAGGATAGGATAGAGAATAGGATAGTATAGAGGATAAGATAGGATGGAGGATAGGATAGGATAGAGGATAGGATAGGATAGAGGATAGAATAGGATAGGATAGAGGATAGGATAGGGTTGAGGATAGGATAGGATTGAGGATAGGATAGGATAGTGGATAGGATAGAGGATTTTATAGCATAGAGGATAGGATAGGATAGGATAGAGAATAGTGTAGCATAGATGATATTATAGGATAGAGGATAGGATAGGATAGAGGATAGGATCGTATAGAGGATGGGATAGGTGATTGGATAGGATACAGGATAGGATAGGGTAGATGATAGGATAGAGGATATGATAGGATAGAAGATAGGATAGGGTAGAGGCTAGGATAGGATAGGATAGAGGATAGGATAGGGTAGAGGATAGGATAGCATTGAGGAAAGGATAGGAAAGAGGATAGGATCGGATAGAGGATATGATTGAGGATTGGATAGGATAGAGGATACGATATTATAGAGGATAGGTTAAGCATAGAGGATAGGATCGGATAGAGGATATAATAGGGGATTGGATAGGATAGAGGATACGATAGAGGATAGGATAGAGGATAGGATAGAGGATAGGATAGAGGATAGGAAAGAGGATAGGATAGAGGATAGGATAGAAGATTGGATAGGATAGAGAATAGTATAGGATAGATGATACTATAGGATAGAGGATTGGATAGGATAAAGGATAGGATCGGATAGAGGATAGGAAAGAGGATAGGATAGGATAGAGGATAGGATAGGGTAGAGCCTAGGATCGTATAGAGGATAGGATAGGTGATTGGATAGGATAGAGGATAGGATAGGGTAGATGATAGGATAGGGTAGATGATAGGATAGAGAATAGGACAGGATAGAGGATAGGATAGGATAGAGAATAGGATAGGATAGGATAGCATAGAGGATAGGATAGGATAGAGGATAGGATAGGGTAGAGGATAGGATAGAGAATAGGATAGTATAGAGGATAGGATCGGATAGAGGATAGGATACGGTAGAGGATAGGATAGAGAATAGGATAGGTTAGATGATACTGTAGGATAGAGGATAGGATAGAGGACATGATATTATAGAGGATAGGATAGGATAGAGGATTGGATAGGGGATTGGATAGGATAGAGGATAGGATAGGATAGGATAGATGATAATATAGGATAGAGGATAGGATAGGATTGAGGATAGGATAGGATATTGGATAGGATAGGACACAGCAGACGATAGTGGATAGGATAGAGAATAGGATACGATAGATGATAGTATAGGATGGAGGATAGGATAGGATAGAGGATAAGATAGAGAATAGGATAGGATAGAGGATAGGATAGGATAGAGAATAGGTTCGGATAGAGGATAGGATAGGGGATTGGATAGGATAGAGGATACGATAGGATAGACGATAGGATAGGGTAGAGGATAGGATAGAGAATAGGATGGGATAGAGGATAGGATAGAATAGAGGATAGGATCGGATAGAGGATAGGATACGATAGAGGATAGTATAGGATAGAGGATAGGATAGGATAGAGAATAGTATAGGATAGATGATATTATAGGATAGAACAGACGATAGAGGATAGGATAGAGAATAGGATAGGTTAGATGATAGTATAGGATAGAGGATAGGATAGAGGATACGATATTATAGAGAATAGGATAGGGCAGAGGATAGGATAGAGGATTGGATAGGATAGAGGATATTATAGGATAGAGGATAGGATAGGATAGATGATAAGATAGGATAGAGGATAGGATAGGGGATTGGATAGGATAGAGGATATGATAGGATAGAAGATAGGATAGGATAGAGGATAGGAGAGGATTGAGGATAGGATAGGATAGGGGATAGGATAGGATAGAACAGACGATAGAGGATAGGATAGAAAATAGGATAGGTTAGATGATAGTATAGGATAGAGGATAGGATAGAGAATACGATATTATAGAGGATAGGATAGGATAGAGGATAGGATTGGACAGAGTACAGGATAGGGGATTGGATAGGATAGAGGATAGGATAGGATACAGGATAGGATAGGATAGAGGAGACGATAGACGATAGGATAGGATAGAGGATAGGATAGGGTAGAGTATAGGATACAGAATAGGATAGGATAGAGGATAGGATAGGGGAGAGGATAGGATCGGATAGAGGATAGGATACGATAGAGGATAGTATAGGATAGAGGATAGGATATGATAGAGAATAGTATAGGATAGAGGATAGGATAGGATAGAGGATACGATATTATAGAGGATAGGATAGGATAGAGGATAGGATCGGATAGAGGTTAGGATAGGGGATTGGATAGGATGGAAGATAGGATAGGATAGAGGATAGGATAGGATAGAGGATAGGATAGGATAGAGGATAGGATAGGGTAGAGGGTAGGATAGGATAGGATAGAGGATAGGATAGGGTAGAGGATAGGATAGGATTGAGGATAGGATAGGATAGAGGATACGATATTATAGAGGATAGGATAGGATAGAGGATAGGATCGGATAGAGGATAGGATAGGGAATTGGATAGCATAGAGGATAGGATAGGATAGAGGATAGGATAGGGTAGAGGGTAGGATATGATAGGATAGAGGATAGGATAGGGTAGAGGGTAGGATATGATAGGATAGAGGATAGGATAGGGTAGAGGATAGGATAGGATTGAGGATAGGATCGGATAGAGGATAGGATAGGGGATTGGATAGTATACAGGATAGGATAGGATAGAGGATAGGATAGGATAGAGGATAGGATAGGACAGAGGATAGGATAGGATAGAGAATAGTATAGGATAGATGATATTATAGTATAGAGGATAGGATAGGATAGAGGATAGGATCGTATAGAGGATAGGATAGGTGATTGGATAGGATAGAGGATAGGATAGGGTAGATGATAGGATAGAGAATAGGACAGGAAATAGGATAGGATAGGATAGAGGATAGGATCGGATAGAGGATAGGATAGGGGATTGGATAGTATACAGGATAGTATAGGATAGAGGATAGGATAGGATAGAGGATAGGATAGGATAGAGGATAGGATAGGATAGAGGATAGGATAGGATAAAGGATAGGATAGGATAGAGGATAGGCTGGGATAGAGGATATGATAGGATAGAGGATAGGATAGGATAGAGGATAGGATAGGATAGAGGAGAGGATAGGATAGAGGATAGGATAGGGTTGAGGATTGGATAGGATTGAGGATAGGATAGGATAGTGGATAGGATAGGGGATTGCATAGGATAGAGGATAGGATAGGATAGGATAGATGATATTATAGGATAGAGGATAGGATAGGATAGAGGATAGGATCGGATAGAGGATATAATAGGGGATTGGATAGGATAGAGGATAGGATAGGGGATTGGATAGGATAGAGGATATGATAGTATAGAAGATAGGATAGGATAGAGGTTAGGAGAGGATTCAGGATAGGATAGGATAGTGGATAGGATATGATAGAACAGACGATAGAGGATAGGATAGGATAGAGGATAGGATAGGATAGAGGATAGCATCGGATAGAGGATAGGATAGGGGATTGGATAGGATAGAGTATAGGATAGGACACAGGATAGGTTAGGATAGAGGGTAGGATAGAGGATAGGATAGAGGACAGGATAGAAGATTGGATAGGATAGAGGATAGGATAGGATAGCGGATAGGATAGGATAGAGGATAGGATAGGATAGAGGACAGGATCGGATAGTTGATAGGATAGTGGATTGGATAGGATAGAGGATACGATAGGATAGAGGATAGGATAGGGTAGAGGATAGGATAGAGAATAGGATAGGATAGAGGATAAGATAGGATAGAGGATAGGATAGGATAGAGGATAGGATAGGGTAGAGTATAGGATACAGAATAGGATAGGATAGAGGATAGGATAGGGGAGAGGATAGGATCGGATAGAGGATAGGATACGATAGAGGATAGTATAGGATAGAGGATAGGATCGTATACAGGATAGGATAGGTGATTGGATAGGATAGAGGATAGGATAGGATTGAGGATAGGATAGTATAGTGGATAGGATAGGATAGAGCAGACGATAGAGGATAGGATAGAGAATAGGATAGGATAGATGATAGTATAGGGTAGAGGATAAGATAGGATAGAGGATAGGATAGGATAGAGGATAGGATAGGGTAGAGTATAGGATACAGCATAGGAGAGGATAGAGGATAGGATATGATAGAGGATAGGATCGGATAGAGGATAGGATACGATAGAGGATAGTATAGGATAGATGATAGGATAGGATAGAGAATAGTATAGGATAAATGATATTATAGGATAGAGGATAGGATAGGGTAGAGGATATAATAGAGAATAGGATAGGATAGAGAATAGTATAGGATAGATGATATTATTGGATAGAGGATAGGATAGGATAGAGGATAGGATCCGATAGAGGATAGGGTAGGATAGAGGATAGGATCGTATAGACGATAGGATAGGTGATTGGATAGGATAGATGATAGGATAGGATTGAGGATAGGATGGGATAGTGGATAGGATAGGATAGAGCAGACGATAGAGCATTGGATAGAGAATAGGATAGGATAGGGTAGAGGATAGGATAGAGAATAGGATAGGATAGAGGATAAGATAGGATAGAGAATAGGATAGGATAGAGAATAGTATAGGATAGATGATATTATAGGAAAGAGGATAGGATAGGATAGAGGATAGGATAGGGGATTCGATAGGATAGAGGATAGGATAGGATAGAGGATAGGATAGGATAGAGGATAGGATGGGATAGAGGATAGGATAGGATAAAGGATAGGATAGGGTAGAGGATAGGATAGGATAGAGGATAGGATAGGGTAGAGGATAGGATAGAGGATAGTATAGGATAGAGGATAGGATAGGATAGAGAACAGTATAGGATAGATGATATTATAGTATAGAGGATAGGATAGGGTAGAGGATAGGATAGAGAATAGGATAGGATAGAGGATAGGATACGATAGAGGATAGGATCGTATAGAGGATAGGATAGGTGATTGGATAGGATAGAGGATAGGATAGGATTGAGGATAGGATAGTATAGTGGATAGGATAGGATAGAGCAGACGATAGAGGATAGGATAGAGAATAGGATAGGATAGATGATAGTATAGGGTAGAGGATAGGATAGAGAATAGGATAGGATAGAGGATAGGATAGGATAGAGGATTGGATCGGATACAGGATAGGATAGGGGATTGGATAGGATAGAGGATAGGATAGGTGATTGGATAGGATAGATGATAGGATAGGATTGAGGATAGGATAGGATAGTGGATAGGATAGGATAGAGGATAGGATAGGGTAGAGTATAGGATACAGAATAGGATAAGATAGAGGATAAGATAGGATAGAGGATAGGATAGAGAATAGGATAGGATAGAGAATAGTATAGGGTAGATGAGGGGACCGAGGGGATATGGGCTTAGTAGTGGTGACTCGGATCCACTACTAGGTATGCCACAGTGGTGGCGGTCATATCCCTAAAATCCTCTACGCTCCACCTCCTCGTGGTGGTCCCTGGGAACACACATAGTTGTGTGTTGCTAACGGAGCGAGTGGTATTCCGCGGGAAGTAGTCCTAATGATGTGTGAGGCGATGCCGGCGGGATCTTCGGATCCTGGCAGGGACTCCCTTGCCGGTAAGGCTCACACGGAGGGATGAAAAACTGCGGAATGGGTCCTGCGATAACGACCGGGGAGGTCGCCGCAGGGTCCTTGCCGTAAACCGGTGGTCATGTTTTACCGGAACGGTGGTCTTGCCTTAACCGGCCGGGCCGCGAGGATGATAACCTCTATAAAAAATCCCCAACCCTAAGCTTGGTGCGCGGTGAGAGGGTACGCCCTTGTTACAGGGCGTGGCTGGTGGGGTACATCAGCCACTAGCGCACCAACGTCTGGATACCTGGCGAACTCCAGCGGAAATTAGCCTTACCCGGGCAAGGAGGCTCTGCCCGGGCGGACGTGTTTTTTCCTGCCAATCTCGTGGGACCAGAAATGGAAACAAATAACGAAAAAAATCTCGATGTTGTGGGGGAGGCTGCCGATACGGCAGCAGCGACGGTGGGGGAAGAGACGGCAGCGGTCACTGCCGGGGAGGGGATGGCAGCGGTTACTGCCGGGGAGGACGCGGTCGTGGTCATCGCGGACGAGGACTCGGATGGGGATGAAACAATCATCTCCATCTCGAGCTCCGTCGGCTCGATCGTGACGCGCGGGGGCGCGGAGAAGCGGGGCGCGACATCTGGGGTCTCTGACCCCAAGCGTGCCCGGTTAGAGGGGGGGCAGCACACCCGCGGCGGGTCGGTGTCGCGGACGGACCCCGGGAAGGGCTCGTCGGGGACGCCCATCATGGATCTGGCCCTCGGCGGCCGCGCCGAGAGGAGTCAGAAGAGGAGGGTCGGTGACCTCATCGAGCTGGGTGGGAGGATGCCGACAGCGCAGCTAGTAGGGGAGGTGGAGGAGGCGATGTTGAGGGTGGAGAGAGTCTCCACCGTCTCAAAGGGCCTCAAGGGGGACCTGGCTAAAGACTTGCGGGATTGTTCTGCAGTCGCCAGGGCCCACTGCACCACCTTGATGCAGCGGTGCTTTACCGGGATGGCGTGGCAGGGGAGCCAGGAGGTGGCCCGTCTCCGCGAGCAGAACGCGGTCCTCGCGAAGGAGGCGGGTGACCTCCGGTCGAGGCTCCGGTCAATGGAGGCCGGGCGGCGGGCGAACACCCACAGCGGTCGCCGGGCGGGACATGCGCCAATAGGGGAAGCGCCCCCCGCCTCCTCGACAGCGGGGGTCCGTACGCGGGGGACGGAGGCGATGGGGTCGTCGGGGGAGGGAGTGGGAGTTTTGGACTCCGAAGCCCTGCTTCTCCGGGTCGGCGCGCTGATAACGGCCAGGAACCGGGAGCTAGAGGCCCGGATGGAGGAGCGGTTCCGGACGATTCTGGCCGGGTTGGCCCCGGCCCTCCGGGCGGAGGGTAAATCGGCGCGCGAGGCGACGCCGGTGGCTTCTCTGCCGGCGACGTCTGTCACCAAGGGGACTGGACCGGTGGTCGTGTCCAACGTGAGGGTGGTGCCCCCCGTTGTCATTCCGCCACCGGTCGTCCCGGCCTCGTGGATGGAGGTGACGAGCAAGGCGGCGAAGAGGGCCAAGAAGAAGATGGCCGCGGAGGAGGCTGCGGCGAGAGCAGTCGCGGCCGAGGCAGCTGCCGCCGCTTCACGGCTGCAGGCTGCGAGGGAGCCGAGGGCGGCGGGCGGCGCACGAGTGCAGGGCGGCGCGAGCGCGGCGAAGCCCGCCGCCGGGAGGGACGGTGGCCTGGGACGCACCCCCAGAACGGGAGCAGTGGCCATCACCATCCCCGAGAGCTGCAAGCTCACTTATTCGGAGGTGATGGCCAGGGCAAAAGAGAGGGTGGACCTCAAGGCTATCGAGATCGAGTCGGGGGTGCTTCCCAGGCGGTCGAAAACCGGCGGGATCCTCCTGGAGGTCAGGGGCACGGGGTGCCAGGAGAAGGCACGGGCCCTCTCCGGGAGGATCGCCGAGGCGCTTGGGGGGACCGGGGTTAAGGTCTCCCAGGCGGTCAAGCGCGGCGAGGTGCGCGTGGCGGGCCTGGACGACTCGGTGTCGTCCGGGGACGTAGCGGTGGCGCTGGCGGCGGCGGGGGGGGGGGGTGTTCCGCGGCGGAGTTCCGGGTCGGCGAGATCCGCAGACCCGCCTCGGAGCAGGCGCTGGGCTCCTGTTGGCCCCAGGGCCCCCTCGCGGCCGTCAAGAAAGTGGTGGCGGGAGGCCGGCTGCTGGTCGGCTGGTCCTCGGCCCGCGTCGAGGCGCTGAGGGAGCGGCCCCTCCAACGCTTCCGTTGCCTGGAGACGGGGCACACGCGGGCGACATGCAAGAGCGCGGTCGACAGAGGCGCGTTGTGCTACCGCTGCGGGGCGGCGGAGCACCGGGCTTCGGCCTGCAAGGCCGCCCCCAGGTGTCCGCTCTGCGCGGACCTGGGGAGACCATCGGGCCATAGATTCGGGGCCAAAGCGTGTGCCCCGGCTCCCAAGAGGGGCCGCGCGGCGACGAAAGAGATGGGCGCGTCTGGGGCTGCATCCGCGCAGCGGCCGCAGACGGCGCCGGGGGCCCGGCCCTCCCAGGGAGGGGACTCTGCAGATCCCATGTTAGAGTAGGTACTTTTAATCCTACTCCGGTTCTGCAGGCGAACCTCAACCACTCGCGCGCGGCACAGGACCTGTTTGTCCAAGCCGTGCGCGAGTGGGGGGCTGGGCTGGCAGTTGCGGCGGAGCCGTACGCAATCCCCGAACACCCCTTCTGGGTGGGGGACGAGATCGGCTCCGTAGTAATAGTGGCGGGAAGCCGCCCCGGGTCCCCGTCGGTCTCCCTTCTGGAGCGGGGCGAGGGATTCGTGGCGGTGCAATGGGGGGACATCGCGGTTGTCGGGATCTACATCTCGCCGAGCTGTGGCCTCGATCAATTTCGGGGGTTCCTGGGTGGGCTGAACAGCTGCATCGCGCGGTGCAGCGCCCGCCCGGTTCTCGTTTTGGGAGACTTCAATGCCCACGCGGTATCGTGGGGGAGTCCCAGGACGACCACTAGGGGTAGCGAGGTGTTAACCTGGGCGGCCGGCCTGGATCTCCGGTTGATTAACCGGGGATCCACGCCGACGTGCGTACGTCCGCAGGGGGTCTCGATTGTCGACCTGACATGGGGGACTCCCTCGGCCGTGCGCCGGGTGTCGGGATGGAGGGTGGCCGAGGAGATAGAGATTGCGTCAGACCATACGCCCATCGTCATGGACGTGTGGCCCACCCTCCACGCGCGGGATTCCCGGCCGGGCCGGGGGGACCGACGGCCGCGATGGGCCTTGAAGCGGCTGGACGCGGACGCGTTCGGGGCCGCGGTAGCCGCGGCGACATGGACGGGGCCGGCCCTGTCCGAGCTGGCGCCTGCGCAAGGGGCGAGGCGGCTGCGGGAGGTAATGACGGCGGTGTGCGACACCGCCATGCCCCGCAGCCGGTTCGCCCCCAGGAGGGCGGCGTACTGGTGGTCCGCCGGCATTGCGGAGCTCCGGCGTGCCTGCAATGCCGCGCGGCGTCGGTACGGCCGATCGCGTAGGAGGCGCGACGACGAGGAGGCGACGGCGAGGCTCGGCGGGGAGTACCGAGCCGCGCTCGGGGTTCTCCGCAGGGCTATCGCGCGGGCCAAGGCCGACGCGTGGTCGGAGCTCGTCGGCATGGTGGACTCCGATCCATGGGGGCGCCCGTACAAGCTTGTCATGAACAAGCTGCGCGCGTGGGCACCTCCGGTGACGGAGTCGATGGACCCCCACCTGCTCGAGGGAGTGGTGGCGTCCCTCTTCCCGCGAGAGGGGGGACAACTGCGCCGCTCCCATTGGGAACAGGAGCCTCTCTCCTGGTCCGCAGAGTGGGAGGTGTCGGCCGGCGAGCTGGGTGAGGCGATGGCCAGGGCGCGGCGGGTGGGCCGCAAGGCCCCGGGCCCGGACGGGGTGCCGGGCCGCGCGTTGGTCTTGGCCTTGGAGGGGGGACTCGCCGCCGAACTCCGGCAGCTGTATAACGGCTGTCTGAGGGAGGGGGTGTTCCCCACGGAGTGGAAGTCGGGCAGGTTGGTCCTCCTTCCGAAGGGGGGCAAGTCCCGGGACTCGCCCTCAGGGTACCGGCCAATTTGTCTGCTGGACGAGGCGGGGAAGTTGTTCGAGCGCGTACTCGTTGGACGCCTCGTCCGGCACCTGTCGGCGGGAGGGGTCCCCGATCTGAGCGGGGTTCAATTCGGCTTCCGGGAGGGTCTCTCCACCGTCGACGCTATTCGGCGGGTGAGGGCTCTCTCGGAGGCCTGTACGAGGGGGGCGGTGTTGCGTTGGCGATATCCTTGGATATCGCTAACGCGTTCAACACCGTCCCCTGGGATCGGATAATGGAGGCCCTGGTCTTCCACCGGGTGCCTCTGTATCTCAGAAGGGTGATTGGGAGCTATCTCTCCGACAGGGGTATAGAGTATCCCGGCCGGTACGGGATGGTGCGCAGGGGCGTCGTGCGCGGGGTTCCGCAGGGCTCGGTGTTGGGCCCGTTGCTGTGGAATCTTGCGTACGATCGCGTCCTGCGGGAGGAGATGCCTCCCGGGGTCAGCCTGACGTGTTACGCCGACGACACGCTGGTATTGGCCACCGGGAGGTATGCGAAGGAGGCCATCTGCCTGGCGGAGCGCGGCGCGTGGCGCGCGGTGCGCGCGATCCGGTCGCTGGGCCTAGAGGTGTCCGTCGAGAAAACCAGGGCCATGTGGTTTCTCCGCTCGGCCCGGTTGGCGGCGCCTCCCCAGTGCTGGATCTGCGTGGGGGAGGGGATGGTCAAGGTCGGGTCCCAGATGCGGTACCTGGGACTCGAGCTTGACGGCCGGTGGCGTTTGACCGCCACCTTGAGTCGCTGGCGCCCCGGGCGGAGAGGGCGACCGCTGCGCTCGGTGGCCTTCTCCCGAATCTCGGGGGACCCTGTGGACGGGTGCGTCGTCTGTTCGCGGTGGTGGTGCGAGTTTTGGTCCTGTACGGAGCCCCTGGATGGGCGCACGATGTCTTGGCTAGGGGCGCAGTGGCGGCACACGGTCGCTGCTGCGTCGCATCGAGCGCAGGCTGGCCATAGGCATCGTGCGGGGGTACCGCACCATTTCATACGCGACGGCGATGGTGATGTCGGGGCTGATCCCCCTCGAGCTGGAGGCCCGCGTGTTGGCGGATGTGCATACGCACTCCAGGGAACTCCGGCTCCGGGGGGTGGCCCCAGATCAGGCGCGGCTCATGGTGGATGAGCTCAGGCGACATGCTCGGCGGCACGCAGCCCGGGAGTGGCGCGATAGCCTTCCCGGGACGAGGGAGGGCGAGAGGCGGGCCGTTCGGGCCATCCTCCCGGTGTTCGATCAATGGAACAGGGGATGGATGGGGCATAGGGTCTCCTACCGTGTGACGCAGGTGATGAGCGGGCACGGGTGCTTCGGCGACTACCTGTGTCGCATCGGGAGGGAGACCGAGGAGGCGTGTCACCACTGCGGCGAGCCGCGGGACACGGCGCAACACACTCTGGAGGAGTGTCCGGCATGGGGGGGAGAGCGCCGTGCCCTGCGGCGCGCGGTGGGCCACGACCTCTCGCTCCCGGCTGTCGTCGCTGCGGCAGCCGGTGGCGAGGAGGCGTGGAGGGGGTTCGCTTCCTTCTGCGAGCGGGTTATGCTGCGGAAGGAGGCTGCGGAACGGGATCGGGAGCGTAATCACGATCCCGGCCGAAGGGGGGGGAGGCGGCGCAGGGTACGCCCCGGGGGCGTACCCCCGTTGCGACGCCTCTGACGCGAGCGGGGACGCCCTTGATGATCTCGAGGCGGGGGATCGGATATCCCCTTACACTCGGTCACCAACGGCGTCCCCGGAGGCCGCCGGGCATCTCGAGCGGGGGCTCGGATGCTCATCGGGCGGCCTAACAGGGGGGAAGGCGCCACGTCGTCCGTTGCGTGGTGCCTTCGGATAGAGTAGGTACGGGAGGGGGCCGCGTCCCCCCCTGGGTGGTATGCTAAGGCGGGGGCACACCGGATTGACATGCGCGCGCAGAGCACGGGTGCCCCCAGGAGTCTAGGGACGGACGGGGAGGAGTTAGTGGGTATACTCGGCGTTGCACCAACCAGCCGAGGAGTCCCACATAACCCGGACCACCCCCCCCCCCCCGGGGGGGTTCGGGTATCCGTAACGAGATTACCTCCTCGGAAAAAAAAAAAAATAGGATAGAGAATAGGAGAGGAAAGAGGATAGGATAGGATAGAGGATAGGATAGGGTAGAGGATAAAGGATAGGATAGCATAGAGGATAGGATCGGATAGAGGGTAGGATACGATAGAGGATAGTATAGGATAGAGGATAGGATAGGATAGAGAATAGTATAGGATATATGATATTATAGGATAGAGGATAGGATAGGATAGAGGATAGGATCGTATAGAGGATAGGATAGGATAGAGGATAGGATAGGATAGAGGATAGGATAGGATAGAGGATAGGATAGGATAGAGGATAGGATAGGGTTGAGGATAGGATAGGATTGAGGATAGGGTAGGATAGAGGATAGGATAGGCGATTGGATAGGGTAGAGGATAGGATAGGATAGAAGACATTATAGGATAGAGGATTGGATAGGATAGAGGATAGGATCGGATAGAGGATAGGATAGGCGATTGGATAGGGTAGAGGATAGGATAGGATAGAAGATATTATAGGATAGAGGATTGGATAGGATAGAGGATAGGATAGGATAGAGGATCGGATAGGATAGAGGATAGGATAGGATAGAGGATCGGATAGGATAGAGGATAGGATAGGATAGAGGATAGGATAGGATAGAGGATAGGATCGTACAGAGGATAGGATATGTGATTGGATAGGATAGAGGATAGGATCGGATAGAGGATATAATAGGGGATTGGATAGGATAGAGGATAGGATAGGACACAGGATAGGATAAGATAGAGGATAGGATAGAGGATAGGATAGAGGATAGGATAGAGGATAGGATAGAGGATAGGATAGAAGATTGGATAGGATAGAGAATCGTATAGGATAGATGATACTATAGGATAGAGGATAGGATAGTATAAAGGATATTAACGGATAGACGATAGGATAGGGGATTGGATAGGATAGAGAATAGGATAGGCTAGATGATAGGATAGAGAATAGGATAGGAAAAAGGATAGGATAGGATAGAGGATAGGATAGGGTAGAGGATAGGATAGGGTAGATGATAGGAAAGAGGATAGGACAGGATAGAGGATAGGATAGGATAGAGGATAGGATCGGATAGAGGATAGGACAGGATAGAGGATAGGATAGGATAGAGGATAGGATCGGATATAGGATAGGATAGGCGATTGGATAGGGTAGAGGATAGGATAGGATAGAAGACATTATAGGATAGAGGATTGGATAGGATAGAGGATAGGATCGAATAGAGGATAGGATAGGCGATTGGATAGGGTAGAGGATAGGATAGGATAGAAGATATTATAGGATAGAGGATTGGATAGGATAGAGGATAGGATAGGATAGAGGATCGGATAGGATAGAGGATAGGATAGGATAGAGGATAGGATAGGATAGAGGATAGGATCGTACAGAGGATAGGATATGTGATTGGATAGGATAGAGGATAGGATAGGGTAGAGGATAGGATAGGATTGAGGATAGGATAGGATAGAGGATAGGATAGCATAGCGGATAGGATAGGATGTAGGATTGGATAGGATAGATAATAGGATGCGATAGAGGATGGAATAGGAAAGAGCATAGGATAGGATAGGATTGAGGATATGATAGGATAGAGGATAGGTTGGGGATTGGATAGGATAGAGGACAGGAGACGATAGAAGATAAGATAGGGGATTGGATAGGATAGAGGGCAGGTGACGATAGAGGATAAGATAGGGGATTTGCTAGGATAGAGGACAGGGGACGATAGAGATTGGATAGGATAGAGGATAGGATAGGATAGAGTATAGGATAGGATAGATGATATTATAGGATAGAGGATAGAATATGATAGAGATTACGATATTATAGAGGATACGATAGGATAGAGTATAGGGTAGGGGATTGGATAGGATAGAGGACAGGACACGATAGAGGATAAGATAGGGGATTTGATAGAATAGAGGACAGGAGACGATAGAGAGTAGGATATGATAGAGGATAGGATAGGATAGAGGATAGGATAGGATAGAGGATAGGATAGGGGATTGGATAGGATAAAGGATAGGAGACGATGGGGGATAGGATACTATGTAGGATTGGATAGGATAGAGGATAGGATAGGATAGAGGATAGGATAGGATAGATGATATTATAGGATAGAGGATAGAATATGATAGAGGATACGATATTATACAGGATACGATAGGATAGAGGATTGGATAGGGGATTGGATAGGATAGAGGATAGGAGACGATAGAGGATAGGATAGGATAGAGGATAGGATAGGATAGAGGATAGGATAGGATAGAGGATGGGATAGGATAGAGGATAGGATAGGATAGAGGATAGGATAGGATAGAGGATAGGATAGGATAGGGGATTGGATAGGATAGGGGATTGGATAGGATAGAGGACAGGAGACGATAGAGGATAGTATAGGATAGAGGATAGAATAGGATAGATGATATTATAGGAAAGAGGATAGAATATGATATAGGATACGATATTATAGAGGATAGGATAGGATAGAGGATAGGATCGGATAGATGATAGGATAGGGGATTGGATAGGATAGAGGATAGGAGACGATGGAGGATAGGATAGGATAGAGGATAGGATAGGATAGAGGATAGGATAGAGGATTGGTTGGTATAAAGGATAGGAGAGGATAGAGGATATGATAGGATTGAGGATAGGATAGGATAGAGGATAGGATATGATAGAGGATAGGATAGGGGATTGGATAGGATAGAGGATTGGAGACGATGGAGGATAGGACAGGATGTAGGATTGGATAGGATAGAGGATAGGATAGGATAGAGGATAGGGTAGGGGATTGGATAGGATAGAGGATAGGAGACGATGGACGATAGGATAGGATAGAGGATAGGATAGAGGATTGGTTAGTATATAGGATAGGAGAGGATACAGGACAGGATAGGATTGAGGATAGGATAGGATAGAGGATAGGATAGGGTAGAGGATATGCTAGGATAGAGGATAGGATAGGATAGAGGATAGGATAGGATAGAGGATAGGATAGGATAGAGGATAGGATAGGATAGAGGATAGGATAGGATAGAGTATAGAATAGGAAAGAGCATAGGATAGGATATGATTGAGGATAGGATAGGATAGAGGATAGGATAGGATAGAGGATAGGTTGGGGATTGGATAGGATAGAGGACAGGAGACGATAGAAGATAAGATAGTGGATTGGATAGGATAGAGGGCAGGTGACGATAGAGGATAAGATAGGGGATTTGCTAGGATAGAGGACAGGGGACGATAGAGATTGGATAGGATAGATGATATTATAGGATACAGGATAGGATAGGATAGAGAATAGGATAGGGGATTGGATAGGATAGAGGATAGGAGACGATGGAAGATAGGATAGGATGTAGGATTGGATAGGATAGAAGATAGGATACGATAGAGGATAGGATAGGATAGAGGATAGGATAGGCTAGAGGATAGGATAGGATAGAGAATAGGATAGGGTAGAGGATAGGATAGGATAGAGGATAGGACAGGATAGAGGATAGGATAGGATAGAGGATAGGATAGCATAGCGGATAGGATAGGATGTAGGATTGGATAGAATAGAGGATAGGATAGGATAGAGGATAGGATAGGGGATTGGATAGGATAGAGGATAGGAGACGATGGAGGATAGGATAGGATAGAGGATAGGATAGGATAGAGGATTGGATAGTATAAAGGATAGGTGAGGATAGAGAATACGATAGCATTGAGGAGAGGATAGGATAGTGGATAGGATAGGATAGAGCAGACGATAGAGGATAGGATAGGATCGAGGATAGGATAGGGGATTGGATAGGATAGAGGATAGGATAGAGGATAGGATAGAGGATAGGATAGAGGATTGGATAGGATAGAGGATATTATAGGATAGAGGATATGATAGGATAGCGGATAGGATATAATGGAGTATAGGATAGGAATGAGGATAGGATAGCGTTGAGGATAGGATAGGATAGAGGATAGGATAGGATAGAGGGTAGGTTAGGATAGAGGATAGGATAGGATAGAATATAGGATAGGAAAGAGGATAGGATAGGATAGAGGATAGGTTAGGATAGAGGATTGGATAGTATAAAGGATAGGTGAGGATAGAGAATAGGATAGCATTGAGGATAGGATATTATAGTGGATAGGATAGGATAGAGCAGACGATAGAGGATAGGATAGGATAGAGGATAGGGTAGGAGATTGGATAGGATAGAGGATACGATAGGGTAGATGATATCATAGGCAAGAGGATAGGATATGATAGAGGATACGATATTATAGAGGATAGGATAGGATAGAGAATAGGATAGGATAGAGGATAGGTTAGGATAGAGTATAGGATAGGATAGAGGATAGGATAGCATAGAGGATAGGATAGGATAGAGGATAGGATAGGATAGAGGATAGGATAGGATAGAGGATAGGATAGGATAGAGGATAGGATAGGATAGGATAGTGGATAGGATAGGATAGAGGATAGGATAGGATAGAGGATAGGATAGGATAGGATAGAGGATAGGATAGGATAGAGGATAGGATAGGATAGGATAGAGGATAGGATAGGATAGAGGATAGGATAGGATAGAGGATAGGATAGGATAGAGGATAGGATATGATAGAGGATAGGATAGGATAGAGGATAGGATACTATAGAAGATTGGATAGGATGGAGGATAGGATAGGATAGAGGATAGGATAGGATAGAGGATAGGATAGGATAGAGGATAGGATAGGATAGAGGATAGGATAGGATAGAGGATAGGATAGGATAGAGGATAGGATAGGATAGAGGATAGGGTAGGAGATTGGATAGGATAGAGGATACGATAGGGTAGATGATATCATAGGCAAGAGGATAGGATATGATAGAGGATAGGATAGGATAGAGAATAGGATAGGATAGAGGATAGGTTAGGATAGAGTATAGGATAGGATAGAGGATAGGATAGCATAGAGGATAGGATAGGATAGAGGATAGGATAGGATAGAGGATAGGATAGGATAGAGGATAGGATAGGATAGAGGATAGGACAGGATAGGATAGTGGATAGGATAGGATAGAGGATAGGATAGGATAGAGGATAGGATAGGATAGGATAGAGGATAGGATAGGATAGAGGATAGGATAGGATAGAGGATAGGACAGGATAGAGGATAGGATAGAGGATTGGTTAGTATAAAGGATAGGAGAGGATAGAGGATAGGATAGGATTGAGGATAGGATAGGATAGAGGATAGGATAGGGGATTGGATAGGATAGAGGATAGGAGACGATGGAGGATTGGATAGGATAGAGGATAGGATAGGATAGAGGATTGGATAGTATAAAGGATAGGTGAGGATAGAGAATAGGATAGCATTGAGGACAGGATAGGATAGTGGATAGGATAGGATAGAGCAGACGATAGAGGATAGGATAGGATCGAGGATAGGATAGGGGATTGGATAGGATAGAGGATAGGAGACGATGGAGGATAGGATAGGATAGAGGATAGGATAGGATAGAGGATTGGATAGTATAAAGGATAGGTGAGGATAGAGAATAGGATAGCATTGAGGATAGAATAGGATAGTGGATAGGATAGGATAGAGCAGACAATAGAGGATAGGATAGGATAGAAGATAGGATAGGATAGGATAGAGGATAGGATAGGATAGAGGATAGGATAGGATAGAGGATATGATAGGATAGAAGATAGGATAGGATAGAGGATAGGATAGGATAGAGGATAGGATAGCATAGAGGATAGGATAGGATAGAGGATAGGATAGGATAGAGGATAGGATAGGATAGAAGATTGGATAGGATGGAGGATAGGATATGATAGAGGATAGGATAGCGGATTGGATAGGATAGTGGATATTATAGGATAGAGGATATGATACGATAGCGGATAGGATATAATGGAGTATAGGATATTAATGAGGATAGGATAGCGTTGAGGATAGGATAGGATAGAGGATAGGATAGGATAGGATAGAGGATAGGATAGGATAGAGGATAGGATAGGATAGAGGATAGGATATGATAGAGGATAGGATAGGATAGAGGATAGGATAGGATAGAAGATTGGATAGGATGGAGGATAGGATAGGATAGAGGATAGGATAGGATAGAGGATAGGATAGGATAGAGGATAGGATAGGATAGAGGATAGGATAGGATAGAGGATAGGATAGGATAGAGGATAGGATAGGATAGAGGATAGGATAGGATAGAGGATAGGACAGGATAGAGGATAGGATAGAGGATTGGTTAGTATAAAGGATAGGATAGGATAGAGGATTGGATAGTATAAAGGATAGGTGAGGATAGAGAATAGGATAGCATTTAGGATAGAATAGGATAGTGGATAGGATAGGATAGAGCAGACAATAGAGGATAGGATAGGATAGAGGATAGGATAGGATAGGATAGAGGATAGGATAGGATAGAGGATAGGATAGGATAGAGGATATGATAGGATAGAGGATAGGATAGGATAGAGGATAGGATAGGATAGAGGATAGGATAGGGGATTGGATAGGATAAAGGATAGGAGACGATGGGGGATAGGATAGGATGTAGGATTGGATAGGATAGAGGATATGATAGGATAGAGGATAGGGTAGGGGATTGGATAGGATAGAGGATAGGAGACGATGGAGGATAGGATAGGAGAGAGGATAGGATAGGATAGAGGATAGGATAGCAAAGCGGATAGGATAGGATAGGATAGAGGATAGGATAGCAAAGCGGATAGGATAGGATGTAGGATTGGATAGGATAGAGGATAGGATAGGATAGAGGATAGGATAGGATAGATGATATTATAGGATAGAGGATAGAATATGATAGAGGATACGATATTATACAGGATACGATAGGATAGAGGATTGGATAGGGGATTGGATAGGATAGAGGATAGGAGACGATAGAGGATAGGATAGGATAGAGGATAGGATAGGATAGAGGATAGGATAGGATAGAGGATGGGATAGGATAGAGGATCGGATAGGATAGAGGATAGGATAGGATAGAGGATAGGATAGGATAGGACAGAGGATAGGATAGGGGATTGGATAGGATAGAGGACAGGAGACGATAGAGGATAGTATAGGATAGAGGATAGGATAGGATAGATGATATTATAGGAAAGAGGATAGAATATGATATAGGATACGATATTATAGAGGATAGGATAGGATAGAGGATAGGATCGGATAGATGATAGGATAGGGGATTGGATAGGATAGAGGATAGGAGACGATGGAGGATAGGATAGGATAGAGGATAGGATAGAGGATTGGTTAGTATAAAGGATAGGAGAGGATAGAGGATATGATAGGATTGAGGATAGGATAGGATAGAGGATAGGATATGATAGAGGATAGGATAGGGGATTGGATAGGATAGAGGATTGGAGACGATGGAGGATAGGACAGGATGTAGGATTGTATAGGATAGAGGATAGGATAGGATAGAGGATAGGGTAGGGGATTGGATAGGATAGAGGATAGGAGACGATGGACGATAGGATAGGATAGAGGATAGGATAGAGGATTGGTTAGTATATAGGATAGGAGAGGATACAGGACAGGATAGGATTGAGGATAGGATAGGATAGAGGATAGGATAGGATAGAGGATATGCTAGGATAGAGGATAGGATATGATAGAGGATAGGATAGGATAGAGGATAGGATAGGATAGAGGATAGGATAGGATAGAGGATAGGATAGGATAGAGGATAGGATAGGATAGAGGATAGAATAGGATAGAGGATAGGATAGAGGATTGGTTAGTATAAAGGATAGGAGAGGATACAGGACAGGATAGGATTGAGGATAGGATAGGATAGAGGATAGGATAGCATAGCGGATAGGATAGGATGTAGGATTGGATAGGATAGAGGATAGGATGCAATAGAGGATAGAATAGGAAAGAGCATAGGATAGGATAGGATTGAGGATATGATAGGATAGAGGATAGGTTGGGGATTGGATAGGATAGAGGACAGGAGACGATAGAAGATAAGATAGGGGATTGGATAGGATAGAGGGCAGGTGACGATAGAGGATAAGATAGGGGATTTGCTAGGATAGAGGACAGGGGACGATAGAGATTGGATAGGATAGAGGATAGGATAGGATAGAGTATAGGATAGGATAGATGATATTATAGGATAGAGGATAGAATATGATAGAGGTTACGATATTATAGAGGATACGATAGGATAGAGGATAGGATAGGGGATTGGAAAGGATAGAGGACAGGACACGATAGAGGATAAGATAGGGGATTTGATAGAATAGAGGACAGGAGACGATAGAGAGTAGGATATGATAGAGGATAGGATAGGATAGAGGATAGGATAGGGGATTGGATAGGATAAAGGATAGGAGACGATGGGGGATAGGATAGGATGTAGGATTGGATAGGATAGAGGATATGATAGGATAGAGGATAGGGTAGGGGATTGGATAGGATAGAGGATAGGAGACGATGGAGGATAGGATAGGAGAGAGGATAGGATAGGATAGAGGATAGGATAGCAAAGCGGATAGGATAGGATAGGATAGAGGATAGGATAGCAAAGCGGATAGGATAGGATGTAGGATTGGATAGGATAGAGGATAGGATAGGATAGAGGATAGGATAGGATAGATGATATTATAGGATAGAGGATAGAATATGATAGAGGATACGATATTATACAGGATACGATAGGATAGAGGATTGGATAGGGGATTGGATAGGATAGAGGATAGGAGACGATAGAGGATAGGATAGGATAGAGGATAGGATAGGATAGAGGATAGGATAGGATAGAGGATGGGATAGGATAGAGGATAGGATAGGATAGAGGATAGGATAGGATAGAGGATAGGATAGGATAGGACAGAGGATAGGATAGGGGATTGGATAGGATAGAGGACAGGAGACGATAGAGGATAGTATAGGATAGAGGATAGGATAGGATAGATGATATTATAGGAAAGAGGATAGAATATGATATAGGATACGATATTATAGAGGATAGGATAGGATAGAGGATAGGATCGGATAGATGATAGGATAGGGGATTGGATAGGATAGAGGATAGGAGACGATGGAGGATAGGATAGGATAGAGGATAGGATAGAGGATTGGTTAGTATAAAGGATAGGAGAGGATAGAGGATATGATAGGATTGAGGATAGGATAGGATAGAGGATAGGATAGCAAAGCGGATAGGATAGGATAGGATAGAGGATAGGATAGCAAAGCGGATAGGATAGGATGTAGGATTGGATAGGATAGAGGATAGGATAGGATAGAGGATAGGATAGGATAGATGATATTATAGGATAGAGGATAGAATATGATAGAGGATACGATATTATACAGGATACGATAGGATAGAGGATTGGATAGGGGATTGGATAGGATAGAGGATAGGATAGGATAGAGGATAGGATAGGATAGAGGATAGGATAGGATAGAGGATGGGATAGGATAGAGGATAGGATAGGATAGAGGATAGGATAGGATAGAGGATAGGATAGGATAGGACAGAGGATAGGATAGGGGATTGGATAGGATAGAGGACAGGAGACGATAGAGGATAGTATAGGATAGAGGATAGGATAGGATAGATGATATTATAGGAAAGAGGATAGAATATGATATAGGATACGATATTATAGAGGATAGGATAGGATAGAGGATAGGATCGGATAGATGATAGGATAGGGGATTGGATAGGATAGAGGATAGGAGACGATGGAGGATAGGATAGGATAGAGGATAGGATAGAGGATTGGTTAGTATAAAGGATAGGAGAGGATAGAGGATATGATAGGATTGTGGATAGTATAGGATAGAGGATAGGATATGATAGAGGATAGGATAGGGGATTGGATAGGATAGAGGATTGGAGACGATGAAGGATAGGACAGGATGTAGGATTGGATAGGATAGAGGATAGGATAGGATAGAGGATAGGGTAGGGGATTGGATAGGATAGAGGATAGGAGACGATAGAAGATAAGATAGGGGATTGGATAGGATAGAGGGCAGGTGACGATAGAGGATAAGATAGGGGATTTGCTAGGATAGAGGACCGGGGACGATAGAGATTGGATAGGATAGATGATATTATAGGATACAGGATAGGATAGGATAGAGAATAGGATAGGGGATTGGATAGGATAGAGGATAGGAGACGATGGAAGATAGGATAGGATGTAGGATTGGATAGGATAGAGGATAGGATACGATAGAGGATAGGATAGGATGGAGGATAGGATAGGCTAGAGGATAGGATAGGATAGAGAATAGGATAGGATAGAGGATAGGATAGGATAGAGTATAGAATAGGAAAGAGCATAGGATAGGATATGATTGAGTATAGGATAGGATAGAGGATAGGATAGGATAGAGGATAGGTTGGGGATTGGATAGGATAGAGGACAGGAGACGATAGAAGATAAGATAGGGGATTGGATAGGATAGAGGGCAGGTGACGATAGAGGATAAGATAGGGGATTTGCTAGGATAGAGGACCGGGGACGATAGAGATTGGATAGGATAGATGATATTATAGGATACAGGATAGGATAGGATAGAGAATAGGATAGGGGATTGGATAGGATAGAGGATAGGAGACGATGGAAGATAGGATAGGATGTAGGATTGGATAGGATAGAGGATAGGATACGATAGAGGATAGGATAGGATAGAGGATAGGATAGGCTAGAGGATAGGATAGGATAGAGAATAGGATAGGGTAGAGGATAGGATAGGATAGAGGATAGGATAGGATAGAGGATAGGATAGGATAGAGGATAGGATAGCATAGCGGATAGGATAGGATGTAGGATTGGATAGGATAGAGGATAGGATAGGATAGAGGATAGGATAGGGGATTGGATAGGATAGAGGATAGGAGACGATGGAGGATAGGATAGGATAGAGGATAGGATACGATAGAGGATTGGATAGTATAAAGGATAGGTGAGGATAGAGAATAGGATAGCATTGAGGAGAGGATAGGATAGTGGATAGGATAGGATAGAGCAGACGATAGAGGATAGGATAGGATCGAGGATAGGATAGGGGATTGGATAGGATAGAGGATAGGAGACGATGGAGGATAGGATAGGAAAGAGGATAGGATAGGATAGAGGATTGGATAGTATAAAGGATAGGTGAGGATAGAGAATAGGATAGCATTGAGGATAGAATAGGATAGTGGATAGGATAGGATAGAGCAGACAATAGAGGATAGGATAGGATAGAGGATAGGATAGGATAGGATAGAGGATAGGATAGGATAGAGGATAGGATAGGATAGAGGATAGGATAGGATAGAGGATAGGATAGGATAGAGGATAGGATAGCATAGAGGATAGGATAGGATAGAGGATAGGATAGGATAGAGGATAGGATAGGATAGAAGATTGGATGGGATGGAGGATAGGATAGGATAGAGGATAGGATAGGATAGAGGATAGGATAGGATAGAGGATAGGATAGGATAGAGGATAGGATAGGATAGAGGATAGGATAGGATAGAGGATAGGATAGGATAGAGGATAGGATAGGATAGAGGATAGGATAGGATAGAGGATAGGGTAGGGGATTGGATAGGATAGAGGATAGGAGACGATGGACGATAGGATAGGATAGAGGATAGGATAGAGGATTGGTTAGTATATAGGATAGGAGAGGATACAGGACAGGATAGGATTGAGGATAGGATAGGATAGAGGATAGGATAGGATAGAGGATATGCTAGGATAGAGGATATGCTAGGATAGAGGATAGGATAGGATAGAGGATAGGATAGGATAGAGGATAGGATAGGATAGAGGATAGGATAGGATAGAGGATAGGATAGGATAGAGGATAGGATAGGATAGAGGATAGAATAGGATAGAGGATAGGATAGAGGATTGGTTAGTATAAAGGATAGGAGAGGATACAGGACAGGATAGGATTGAGGATAGGATAGGATAGAGGATAGGATAGCATAGCGGATAGGATAGGATGTAGGATTGGATAGGATAGAGGATAGGATGCAATAGAGGATAGAATAGGAAAGAGCATAGGATAGGATAGGATTGAGGATATGATAGGATAGAGGATAGGTTGGGGATTGGATAGGATAGAGGACAGGAGACGATAGAAGATAAGATAGGGGATTGGATAGGATAGAGGGCAGGTGACGATAGAGGATAAGATAGGGGATTTGCTAGGATAGAGGACAGGGGACGATAGAGATTGGATAGGATAGAGGATAGGATAGGATAGAGTATAGGATAGGATAGATGATATTATAGGATAGAGGATAGAATATGATAGAGGTTACGATATTATAGAGGATACGATAGGATAGAGGATAGGATAGGGGATTGGATAGGATAGAGGACAGGACACGATAGAGGATAAGATAGGGGATTTGATAGAATAGAGGACAGGAGACGATAGAGAGTAGGATATGATAGAGGATAGGATAGGATAGAGGATAGGATAGGGGATTGGATAGGATAAAGGATAGGAGACGATGGGGGATAGGATAGGATGTAGGATTGGATAGGATAGAGGATATGATAGGATAGAGGATAGGGTAGGGGATTGGATAGGATAGAGGATAGGAGACGATGGAGGATAGGATAGGAGAGAGGATAGGATAGGATAGAGGATAGGATAGCAAAGCGGATAGGATAGGATAGGATAGAGGATAGGATAGCAAAGCGGATAAGATAGGATGTAGGATTGGATAGGATAGAGGATAGGATAGGATAGAGGATAGGATAGGATAGATGATATTATAGGATAGAGGATAGAATATGATAGAGGATACGATATTATACAGGATACGATAGGATAGAGGATTGGATAGGGGATTGGATAGGATAGAGGATAGGAGACGATAGAGGATAGGATAGGATAGAGGATAGGATAGGATAGAGGATAGGATAGGATAGAGGATGGGATAGGATAGAGGATAGGATAGGATAGAGGATAGGATAGGATAGAGGATAGGATAGGATAGGACAGAGGATAGGATAGGGGATTGGATAGGATAGAGGATAGGAGACGATGGAGGATAGGATAGGATAGAGGATAGGATAGAGGATTGGTTAGTATAAAGGATAGGAGAGGATAGAGGATATGATAGGATTGTGGATAGTATAGGATAGAGGATAGGATATGATAGAGGATAGGATAGGGGATTGGATAGGATAGAGGATTGGAGACGATGAAGGATAGGACAGGATGTAGGATTGGATAGGATAGAGGATAGGATAGGATAGAGGATAGGGTAGGGGATTGGATAGGATAGAGGATAGGAGACGATAGAAGATAAGATAGGGGATTGGATAGGATAGAGGGCAGGTGACGATAGAGGATAAGATAGGGGATTTGCTAGGATAGAGGACCGGGGACGATAGAGATTGGATAGGATAGATGATATTATAGGATACAGGATAGTATAGGATAGAGAATAGGATAGGGGATTGGATAGGATAGAGGATAGGAGACGATGGAAGATAGGATAGGATGTAGGATTGGATAGGATAGAGGATAGGATACGATAGAGGATAGGATAGGATGGAGGATAGGATAGGCTAGAGGATAGGATAGGATAGAGAATAGGATAGGATAGAGGATAGGATAGGATAGAGTATAGAATAGGAAAGAGCATAGGATAGGATATGATTGAGTATAGGATAGGATAGAGGATAGGATAGGATAGAGGATAGGTTGGGGATTGGATAGGATAGAGGACAGGAGACGATAGAAGATAAGATAGGGGATTGGATAGGATAGAGGGCAGGTGACGATAGAGGATAAGATAGGGGATTTGCTAGGATAGAGGACCGGGGACGATAGAGATTGGATAGGATAGATGATATTATAGGATACAGGATAGGATAGGATAGAGAATAGGATAGGGGATTGGATAGGATAGAGGATAGGAGACGATGGAAGATAGGATAGGATGTAGGATTGGATAGGATAGAGGATAGGATACGATAGAGGATAGGATAGGATGGAGGATAGGATAGGCTAGAGGATAGGATAGGATAGAGAATAGGATAGGATAGAGGATAGGATAGGATAGAGTATAGAATAGGAAAGAGCATAGGATAGGATATGATTGAGTATAGGATAGGATAGAGGATAGGATAGGATAGAGGATAGGTTGGGGATTGGATAGGATAGAGGACAGGAGACGATAGAAGATAAGATAGGGGATTGGATAGGATAGAGGGCAGGTGACGATAGAGGATAAGATAGGGGATTTGCTAGGATAGAGGACCGGGGACGATAGAGATTGGATAGGATAGATGATATTATAGGATACAGGATAGGATAGGATAGAGAATAGGATAGGGGATTGGATAGGATAGAGGATAGGAGACGATGGAAGATAGGATAGGATGTAGGATTGGATAGGATAGAGGATAGGATACGATAGAGGATAGGATAGGATAGAGGATAGGATAGGCTAGAGGATAGGATAGGATAGAGAATAGGATAGGGTAGAGGATAGGATAGGATAGAGGATAGGATAGGATAGAGGATAGGATAGGATAGAGGATAGGATAGCATAGCGGATAGGATAGGATGTAGGATTGGATAGGATAGAGGATAGGATAGGATAGAGGATAGGATAGGGGATTGGATAGGATAGAGGATAGGAGACGATGGAGGATAGGATAGGATAGAGGATAGGATACGATAGAGGATTGGATAGTATAAAGGATAGGTGAGGATAGAGAATAGGATAGCATTGAGGAGAGGATAGGATAGTGGATAGGATAGGATAGAGCAGACGATAGAGGATAGGATAGGATCGAGGATAGGATAGGGGATTGGATAGGATAGAGGATAGGAGACGATGGAGGATAGGATAGGAAAGAGGATAGGATAGGATAGAGGATTGGATAGTATAAAGGATAGGTGAGGATAGAGAATAGGATAGCATTGAGGATAGAATAGGATAGTGGATAGGATAGGATAGAGCAGACAATAGAGGATAGGATAGGATAGAGGATAGGATAGGATAGGATAGAGGATAGGATAGGATAGAGGATAGGATAGGATAGAGGATAGGATAGGATAGAGGATAGGATAGGATAGAGGATAGGATAGGATAGAGGATAGGATAGCATAGAGGATAGGATAGGATAGAGGATAGGATAGGATAGAGGATAGGATAGGATAGAAGATTGGATGGGATGGAGGATAGGATAGGATAGAGGATAGGATAGGATAGAGGATAGGATAGGATAGAGGATAGGATAGGATAGAGGATAGGATATGATAGAGGATACGATATTATAGAGGATAGGATAGGATAGAGAATAGGATAGGATAGAGGATAGGTTAGGAAAGAGGATAGGATATGATAGAGGATACGATTTTATAGAGGATAGGACAGGATAGAGGATAGGATAGGATAGGATAGAGGATAGGATAGGATAGAGGATAGGAGAGGACAGAGGATAGGATAGGATAGAGGATAGGATAGGATAGAGGATAGGATAGGATAGAGGATAGGATAGATGATTGGTTAGTATAAAGGATAGGAGAGGATAGAGGATAGGATAGGATAGAGGATAGGATAGAGAATAGGATAGGATAGAGGATATGTTAGAGGATAGGATAGCGGATTGGATAGGATAGAGGATATTATAGGATAGAGGATATGATACGATAGCGGATAGGATATAATGGAGTATAGGATAGTAATGAGGATAGGATAGCGTTGAGGATAGGATAGGATAGAGGATAGGATAGGATAGAGGATAGGTTAGGATAGAGGATAGGATAGGATAGAGGATAGGATAGGATAGAGGATAGGATAGGTTAGAGGATAGGATAGGATAGATGATAGGATAGGATAGAGGATAGGATAGAGGATAGGATAGGATAGAGGATAGGATAGAGGATATTATAGGATAGAGGATATGATAGGATAGCGGATAGGATATAATGGAGTATAGGATAGGAATGAGGATAGGATAGCGTTGAGGATAGGATAGGATAGAGGATAGGATAGCGTTGAGGATAGGATAGGATAGAGGATAGGATAGGATAGAGGATAGGTTAGGATAGAGGATAGGATAGGATAGAGAATAGGATAGGATAGAGGATAGGATAGGATAGAGCATAGGATAGGATAGAGGATAGGATAGGATAGAGGATAGGATAGAGGATAGGATAGGATAGAGGATAGGATAGGATAGAGGATAGGATAGAGGATAGGATAGAGGATTGGATAGGATAGAGGATAGGATAGAGGATTGGATAGGATAGAGGATTTTATAGGATAGAGGATATGATAGGATAGCGGATAGGATATAATGGAGTATAGGATAGGAATGAGGATAGGATAGCGTTGAGGATAGGATAGGATTGAGGATAGGATAGGATAGAGGATAGGTTAGGATAGAGAATAGGATAGGATAGAGGATAGGATAGGAAAGAGGATAGGATAGGATTGAGGGTAGGATAGGATAGAGGATAGGATAGGATAGAGGATAGGATAGGATAGAGGATAGGTTAGGATAGAGTATAGGATAGGATAGAGGATAGGATAGCATAGAGGATAGGAAAGGATAGAGGATAGGATAGGATAGAGGATAGGATAGGATACAGGATAGGATAGGATAGAGGATAGGATAGGATAGAGGGTAGGTTAGGATAGAGGATAGGATAGGATAGAGGATAGGATAGGAAAGAGGATAGGATAGGATAGAGGATAGGTTAGGATAGAGGATTGGATAGTATAAAGGATAGGTGAGGATAGAGAATAGGATAGCATTGAGGATAGGATAGGATAGTGGATAGGATAGGATAGAGCAGACGATAGAGGATAGGATAGGATAGAGGATAGGGTAGGAGATTGGATAGGATAGAGGATACGATAGGGTAGATGATATCATAGGCAAGAGGATAGGATATGATAGAGGATACGATATTATAGAGGATAGGATAGGATAGAGAATAGGATAGGATAGAGGATAGGTTAGGAAAGAGGATAGGATATGATAGAGGATACGATTTTATAGAGGATAGGACAGGATAGAGGATAGGATAGGATAGGATAGAGGATAGGATAGGATAGAGGATAGGATAGGATAGAGGATAGGATAGGATAGAGGATAGGAGAGGACAGAGGATAGGATAGGATAGAGGATAGGATAGGATAGAGGATAGGATAGGATAGAGGATAGGATATGATAGAGGATAGGATAGGATAGAGGATAGGATAGAGGATAGGATAGGATAGAGGATAGGATAGAGGATATTATAGGATAGAGGATATGATAGGATAGCGGATAGGATATAATGGAGTATAGGATAGGAATGAGGATAGGATAGCGTTGAGGATGGGATAGGATAGAGGATTTGATAGGATAGAGGGTAGGTTAGGATAGAGGATAGGATAGGATAGAGGATAGGATAGGAAAGAGGATAGGATAGGATAGAGGATAGGTTAGGATAGAGGATTGGATAGTATAAGGGATAGGTGAGGATAGAGAATAGGATAGCATTGAGGATAGGATAGGATAGTGGATAGGATAGGATAGAGGGTAGGATAGGATAGAGGATAGGTTAGGATAGAGGATAGGATAGGATAGAGGATAGGATAGGATAGAGGATAGGATAGGATAGAGGATAGGATAGAGGATAGGATAGGATAGAGGATAGGATAGAGGATATTATAGGATAGAGGATATGATAGGATAGCGGATAGGATATAATGGAGTATAGGATAGGAATGAGGATAGGATAGCGTTGAGGATGGGATAGGATAGAGGATAGGATAGGAAAGAGGATAGGATAGGATAGAGGATAGGTTAGGATAGAGGATTGGATAGTATAAAGGATAGGTGAGGATAGAGAATAGGATAGCATTGAGGATAGGATAGGATAGTGGATAGGATAGGATAGAGCAGACGATAGAGGATAGGATAGGATAGAGGATAGGGTAGGAGATTGGATAGGATAGAGGATACGATAGGGTAGATGATATCATAGGCAAGAGGATAGGATATGATAGAGGATACGATATTATAGAGGATAGGATAGGATAGAGAATAGGATAGGATAGAGGATAGGTTAGGATAGAGTATAGGATAGGATAGAGGATAGGATAGCATAGAGGATAGGAAAGGATAGAGGATAGGATAGGATAGAGGATAGGATAGGATACAGGATAGGATAGGATAGAGGATAGGATAGGATAGAGGATAGGTTAGGATAGAGGATAGGATAGGATAGGGGATAGGATAGGATAGAGGATAGGATAGGATAGAGGATGGGATAGGATAGAGTATAGAATAGGATAGAGCATAGGATAGGATAGGATTGAGGGTAGGATATGATAGAGGATAGGATAGGATAGAGGATAGGATAGGGGATTGTATTGGATAGAGGACAGGAGACGATAGAAGATAAGATAGGGGATTGGATAGGATGGAGGAAAGGAGACGATAGAGATTGGATAGGATAGATGATATAATAGGAAAGAGGATAGGATATGATAGAGGATACGATATTATAGAGGATAGGACAGGATAGAGGATAGGATAGGACAGAGGATAGGATAGGATAGAGGATAGGATAGGATAGAGGATAGGATAGGATAGAGGATAGGATAGGATAGAGGATAGGATAGGATAGAGGATAGGATAGAGGATAGGATAGGATAGAGGATATGACAGAGGATAGGATAGACGATTGGATAGGATAGAGGATATTATAGGATAGAGGATATGATACGATAGCGGATAGGATATAATGGAGTATACGATAGTAATGAGGATAGGATAGCGTTGAGGATAGGATAGGATAGAGGATAGGATAGGATAGAGGATAGGTTAGGATAGAGGATAGGATAGGATAGAGGATAGGATAGGATAGAGGATAGGATAGGATAGAGGATAGGATAGGATAGAGGATAGGATATGATAGAGGATACGATATTATAGAGGATAGGATAGGATAGAGAATAGGATAGGATAGAGGATAGGTTAGGAAAGAGGATAGGATATGATAGAGGATACGATTTTATAGAGGATAGGACAGGATAGAGGATAGGATAGGATAGGATAGAGGATAGGATAGGATAGAGGATAGGAGAGGACAGAGGATAGGATAGGATAGAGGATAGGATAGGATAGAGGATAGGATAGGATAGAGGATAGGATAGGATAGAGGATAGGATAGGATAGAGGATAGGATAGGATAGAGGATAGGATAGATGATTGGTTAGTATAAAGGATAGGAGAGGATAGAGGATAGGATAGGATAGAGGATAGGATAGAGAATAGGATAGGATAGAGGATATGTTAGAGGATAGGATAGCGGATTGGATAGGATAGAGGATATTATAGGATAGAGGATATGATACGATAGCGGATAGGATATAATGGAGTATAGGACAGTAATGAGGATAGGATAGCGTTGAGGATAGGATAGGATAGAGGATAGGATAGGATAGAGGATAGGTTAGGATAGAGGATAGGATAGGATAGAGGATAGGATAGGATAGAGGATAGGATAGGTTAGAGGATAGGATAGGATAGATGATAGGATAGGATAGAGGATAGGATAGAGGATAGGATAGGATAGAGGATAGGATAGAGGATATTATAGGATAGAGGATATGATAGGATAGCGGATAGGATATAATGGAGTATAGGATAGGAATGAGGATAGGATAGCGTTGAGGATAGGATAGGATAGAGGATAGGATAGCGTTGAGGATAGGATAGGATAGAGGATAGGATAGGATAGAGGATAGGTTAGGATAGAGGATAGGATAGGATAGAGAATAGGATAGGATAGAGGATAGGATAGGATAGAGCATAGGATAGGATAGAGGATAGGATAGGATAGAGGATAGGATAGAGGATAGGATAGGATAGAGGATAGGATAGAGGATAGGATAGAGGATTGGATAGGATAGAGGATAGGATAGAGGATTGGATAGGATAGAGGATTTTATAGGATAGAGGATATGATAGGATAGCGGATAGGATATAATGGAGTATAGGATAGGAATGAGGATAGGATAGCGTTGAGGATAGGATAGGATTGAGGATAGGATAGGATAGAGGATAGGTTAGGATAGAGAATAGGATAGGATAGAGGATAGGATAGGAAAGAGGATAGGATAGGATTGAGGGTAGGATAGGATAGAGGATAGGATAGGATAGAGGATAGGATAGGATAGAGGATAGGTTAGGATAGAGTATAGGATAGGATAGAGGATAGGATAGCATAGAGGATAGGAAAGGATAGAGGATAGGATAGGATAGAGGATAGGATAGGATACAGGATAGGATAGGATAGAGGATAGGATAGGATAGAGGATAGGTTAGGATAGAGGATAGGATAGGATAGGGGATAGGATAGGATAGAGGATAGGATAGGATAGAGGATGGGATAGGATAGAGTATAGAATAGGATAGAGCATAGGATAGGATAGGATTGAGGGTAGGATATGATAGAGGATAGGATAGGATAGAGGATAGGATAGGGGATTGTATTGGATAGAGGACAGGAGACGATAGAAGATAAGATAGGGGATTGGATAGGATGGAGGAAAGGAGACGATAGAGATTGGATAGGATAGATGATATAATAGGAAAGAGGATAGGATATGATAGAGGATACGATATTATAGAGGATAGGACAGGATAGAGGATAGGATAGGACAGAGGATAGGATAGGATAGAGGATAGGATAGGATAGAGGATAGGATAGGATAGAGGATAGGATAGGATAGAGGATAGGATAGAGGATAGGATAGGATAGAGGATATGATAGAGGATAGGATAGACGATTGGATAGGATAGAGGATATTATAGGATAGAGGATATGATACGATAGCGGATAGGATATAATGGAGTATAGGATAGGAATGAGGATAGGATAGCGTTGAGGATAGGATAGGATAGAGGATAGGATAGGATAGAGGGTAGGTTAGGATAGAGGATAGGATAGGATAGAGGATAGGATAGGAAAGAGGATAGGATAGGATAGAGGATAGGTTAGGATAGAGGATTGGATAGTATAAAGGATAGGTGAGGATAGAGAATAGGATAGCATTGAGGATAGGATAGGATAGTGGATAGGATAGGATAGAGCAGACGATAGAGGATAGGATAGGATAGAGGATAGGGTAGGAGATTGGATAGGATAGAGGATACGATAGGGTAGATGATATCATAGGCAAGAGGATAGGATATGATAGAGGATACGATATTATAGAGGATAGGATAGGATAGAGAATAGGATAGGATAGAGGATAGGTTAGGAAAGAGGATAGGATATGATAGAGGATACGATTTTATAGAGGATAGGACAGGATAGAGGATAGGATAGGATAGGATAGAGGATAGGATAGGATAGAGGATAGGATAGGATAGAGGATAGGATAGGATAGAGGATAGGAGAGGACAGAGGATAGGATAGGATAGAGGATAGGATAGGATAGAGGATAGGATAGGATAGAGGATAGGATATGATAGAGGATAGGATAGGATACAGGATAGGATAGAGGATAGGATAGGATAGAGGATAGGATAGAGGATATTATAGGATAGAGGATATGATAGGATAGCGGATAGGATATAATGGAGTATAGGATAGGAATGAGGATAGGATAGCGTTGAGGATGGGATAGGATAGAGGATTTGATAGGATAGAGGGTAGGTTAGGATAGAGGATAGGATAGGATAGAGGATAGGATAGGAAAGAGGATAGGATAGGATAGAGGATAGGTTAGGATAGAGGATTGGATAGTATAAGGGATAGGTGAGGATAGAGAATAGGATAGCATTGAGGATAGGATAGGATAGTGGATAGGATAGGATAGAGGGTAGGATAGGATAGAGGATAGAATAGGATAGAGGATAGGATAGGATAGAGGATAGGATAGGATAGAGGATAGGATAGGATAGAGGATAGGATAGAGGATAGGATAGGATAGAGGATAGGATAGAGGATATTATAGGATAGAGGATATGATAGGATAGCGGATAGGATATAATGGAGTATAGGATAGGAATGAGGATAGGATAGCGTTGAGGATGGGATAGGATAGAGGATAGGATAGGAAAGAGGATAGGATAGGATAGAGGATAGGTTAGGATAGAGGATTGGATAGTATAAAGGATAGGTGAGGATAGAGAATAGGATAGCATTGAGGATAGGATAGGATAGTGGATAGGATAGGATAGAGCAGACGATAGAGGATAGGATAGGATAGAGGATAGGGTAGGAGATTGGATACGATAGAGGATACGATAGGGTAGATGATATCATAGGCAAGAGGATAGGATATGATAGAGGATACGATATTATAGAGGATAGGATAGGATAGAGAATAGGATAGGATAGAGGATAGGTTAGGATAGAGTATAGGATAGGATAGAGGATAGGATAGCATAGAGGATAGGAAAGGATAGAGGATAGGATAGGATAGAGGATAGGATAGGATACAGGATAGGATAGGATAGAGGATAGGATAGGATAGAGGATAGGTTAGGATAGAGGATAGGATAGGATAGGGGATAGGATAGGATAGAGGATAGGATAGGATAGAGGATGGGATAGGATAGAGTATAGAATAGGATAGAGCATAGGATAGGATAGGATTGAGGGTAGGATATGATAGAGGATAGGATAGGATAGAGGATAGGATAGGGGATTGTATTGGATAGAGGACAGGAGACGATAGAAGATAAGATAGGGGATTGGATAGGATGGAGGAAAGGAGACGATAGAGATTGGATAGGATAGATGATATAATAGGAAAGAGGATAGGATATGATAGAGGATACGATATTATAGAGGATAGGACAGGATAGAGGATAGGATAGGACAGAGGATAGGATAGGATAGAGGATAGGATAGGATAGAGGATAGGATAGGATAGAGGATAGGATAGGATAGAGGATAGGATAGGATAGAGGATAGGATAGAGGATAGGATAGGATAGAGGATATGACAGAGGATAGGATAGACGATTGGATAGGATAGAGGATATTATAGGATAGAGGATATGATACGATAGCGGATAGGATATAATGGAGTATACGATAGTAATGAGGATAGGATAGCGTTGAGGATAGGATAGGATAGAGGATAGGATAGGATAGAGGATAGGTTAGGATAGAGGATAGGATAGGATAGAGGATAGGATAGGATAGAGGATAGGATAGGATAGAGGATAGGATACGATAGAGGATAGGATACGATAGAGGATAGGATAGGATAGAGGATAGGATAGAGGATTGGATACGATAGAGGATAGGATAGCATAGAGGATAGGATAGGATAGAGGATAGGATAGAGGATATTATAGGATAGAGGATATGATAGGATAGCGGATAGGATATAATGGAGTATAGGATAGGAATGAGGATAGGATAGGATACAGGATAGGATAGGATAGAGGATAGGTTAGGATAGAGGATAGAATAGGATAGAGGATAGGATAGGATAGAGGATAGGATAGGATAGAGGATGATATAGGATAGAGTATAGAATAGGATAGAGCATAGGATAGGATAGGATTGAGGGTAGGATAGGATAGAGGATAGGATAGGATAGAGGACAGGATAGGGGATTGGATAGGATATAGGACAGGAGACGATAGAAGATAAGATAGGGAATTGGATAGGATAGAGGAAAGGAGACGATAGAGATTGGATAGGATAGATGATATAATAGGAAAGAGGATAGGATATGATAGAGGATACGACATTAAAGAGGATAGGACAGGATAGAGGATAGGATAGGATAGAGGATAGGATAGGATAGAGGATAGGATAGGGGATTGGATAGGATAGAGGACAGGAGACGATAGATGATAAGATAGGGGATTGGATAGGATAGAGGATAGGATAGGATAGAGGATAGGATAGGGGATTGGATAGGATAGAGGATAGGAGACGATGGAGGATAGCATAGGATAGAGGATAGGATAGGATAGAGGATTTGATAGTATAAAGGATAGGTGAGGATAGAGAATAGGATAGCATTGAGGATAGGATAGGATAGTGGATAGGATAGGATAGAGCAGACGATAGAGGATAGGATAGGATAGAGGATAGGGTAGGGGATTGGATAGGATAGAGGATACGATAGGGTAGATGATATTATAGGCAAGAGGATAGGATATGATAGAGGATACGATATTATAGAGGATAGGATAGGATAGAGTATAGGATAGGATAGAGGATAGGATAGGATAGAGGATAGGATAGGATAGAGGATAGGATAGGATAGAGGATAGGATAGGATAGAGGATAGGATAGGATAGGATAGAGGATAGGATAGGATAGAGGATAGGATAGGATAGAGGATAGGATAGGATAGAGGATAGGATATGATAGAGGATAGGATAGGATAGAGGATAGGATAGGATAGAGGATACTATAGGATAGAGGATAGGATAGAGGATAGGATAGAGGATAGGATAGAGGATTGGATAGGATAGCGGATAGGATATAATGGACTATAGGATAGGAATGAGGATAGGATAGGGTTGAGGATAGGTTAGGATAGAGGATAGAATAGGATAGAGGATAGGATAGGATAGAGGATAGGATAGGATAGAGGATGGGATAGGATAGAGTATAGAATAGGATAGAGCATAGGATAGGATAGGATTGAGGGTAGGATAGGATAGAGGATAGGATAGGATAGAGGACAGGATAGGGGATAGGATAGGATAGAGGATAGGATAGGATAGAGGACAGGATAGGGGATTGGATAGGATATAGGACAGGAGACGATAGAAGATAAGATAGGGAATTGGATAGGATAGAGGAAAGGAGACGACATTAAAGAGGATAGGACAGGATAGAGGATAGGATAGGATAGAGGATAGGATAGGATAGAGGATAGGATAGGATAGAGGATAGGATAGAGGATAGGATAGAGGATAGGATAGAGGATAGGATAGGATAGAGGATATGATAGAGGAGAGGATAGAGGATAGTTTAGGATAGAGGATAAGATAGGATAGAGGATAGGATAGGATAGAGGATAGGATAGAGGATTGGTTAGTATAAAGGATAGGAGAGGATAGGATAGGATTGAGGATAGGATAGGATAGAGGATAGGATAGGATAGAGGATAGGATAGGATAGAGGATAGGATAGGATAGAGGATAGGATAGGATAGAGGATAGGATAGGATAGAGGATAGGAGAGGTTATTGGATAGGATAGAGGACAGGAGACGATAGAAGATACGATAGGGGATTGGATAGGATAGAGGAAAGGAGACGATAGAGATTGGATAGGATAGATGATGTTATAGGAAAGAGGATAGGATATGATAGAGTATACGATATTATAGAGGATAGGACAGGATAGAGGATAGGATAGGATAGAGGATAGGATAGGATACAGGATAGGATAGGATAGAGGATAGGATAGGATAGAGGATAGGATAGGATAGAGGATAGGATAGGATAGAGGATAGGATAGGATAGTGGATAGGATAGGATAGGATAGAGGATAGGATAGGATAGAGGATAGGATAGAGGATTGGATAGGATAGAGGATATGATAGGATAGCGGATAGGATATAATGGACTATAGGATAGGAATGAGGATAGGATAGGGTTGAGGATAGGATAGGATAGAGGATAGGATAGAGGAAACGATAGAGGATAGGATAGAGGATAGGATAGAGGATTGGATAGGATAGAGGATGGGATAGGATAGAGGATAGGATAGGATAGAGGATAGGATAGTATAGAGCATAGGATAGGACAGAGGATAGGATAGAGGATAGGATAGAGGATAGGATAGAGGATTGGATAGGATAGCGGATAGGATATAATGGACTATAGGATAGGAATGAGGATAGGATAGGGTTGAGGATAGGATAGGATAGAGGATAGGATAGAGGATTGGATAGGATAGGATAGGGGATAGGATAGGATAGAGGATAGGATAGGATAGAGGATAGGATATGATAGAGGATAGGATAGGATAGAGGATAGGATAGGATAGAGGATAGGATAGAGGATAGGATAGAGGATAGGATAGGATAGAGGATAGCATAGGATAGAGGATAGGATAGGATAGAGGATAGGAGAGGATAGAGGATAGGATAGGATAGAGGATAGGATAGGATAGAGGATAGGATAGGATAGAGGATAGGATAGCGGATAGGATAGAGGATATGATAGGATAGCGGATAGGATATAATGGAGTATAGGATAGGAATGAGGATAGGATAGGTTTCAGGATAGGATAGGATAGAGGATAGGATAAGACAGAGGATAGGTTAGGATAGAGGATAGGATAGGATAGGATAGGATAGAGGATAGGATAGGATAGGATAGAGGATAGGAGAGGATAGAGGATAGGATAGGATAGAGGATAGGATAGGATAGGATAGAGGACAGGATAGGATAGAGGATAGTATAGAGGATTGGTTAGTATAAAGGATAGGAGAGGATAGAGGATAGGATAGGATTGAGGATAGGATAGGATAGAGGATAGGATAGGATAGAGGATACGATATTATAGAGGATAGGACAGGATAGAGGATAGGATAGGATAGAGGATAGGATAGGATACAGGATAGGATAGGATAGAGGATAGGTTAGGATAGAGGATAGAATAGGATAGAGGATAGGATAGGATAGAGGATAGGATAGGATAGAGGATGGGATAGGATAGAGTATATAATAGGTTAGAGCATAGGATAGGATAGGATTGAGGGTAGGATAGGATAGAGGATAGGATAGGATAGAGGACAGGATAGGGGATTGGATAGGATATAGGACAGGAGACGATAGAAGATAAGATAGGGAATTGGATAGGATAGAGGAAAGGAGACGATAGAGATTGGATAGGATAGATGATATAATAGGAAAGAGGATAGGATATGATAGAGGATACGACATTAAAGAGGATAGGACAGGATAGAGGATAGGATAGGATAGAGGATAGGATAGAGGATAGGATAGAGGATAGGATAGGATAGAGGATACGATAGGGTAGATGATATTATAGGCAAGAGGATAGGATATGATAGAGGATACGATATTATAGAGGATAGGATAGGATAGAGTATAGGATAGGATAGAGGATAGGATAGGATAGAGGATAGGATAGGATAGAGGATAGGATAGGATAGAGGATAGGATAGGATAGAGGATAGGATAGGATAGAGGATAGGATAGGATAGGATAGGGGATAGGATAGGATAGAGGATAGGATAGGATAGAGGATAGGATATGATAGAGGATAGGATAGGATAGAGGATAGGATAGGATAGAGGATAGGATAGAGGATAGGATAGAGGATAGGATAGAGGATTGGATAGGATAGCGGATAGGATATAATGGACTATAGGATAGGAATGAGGATAGGATAGGGTTGAGGATAGGATACGATAGAGGATAGGATAGAGGATTGGATAGGATAGAGGATATGATAGGATAGCGGATAGGATATAATGGAGTATAGGTTAGGAATGAGGATAGGATAGGGTTCAGGAGAGGATAGGATAGAGAATAGGATAGGATAGCGGATAGTATAGGATAGAGGATAGGATAGGATAGAGGATAGCATAGGATAGAGGATAGGATAGGATAGAGGATAGGAGAGGATAGAGGATAAGATAGGATAGAGGATAGGATAGGATAGAGGATAGGATAGGATAGAGGATAGGATAGAGGATAGGATAGAGGATATGATAGGATAGCGGATAGGATATAATGGAGTATAGGATAGGAATGAGGATAGGATAGGATACAGGATAGGATAGGATAGAGGATAGGTTAGGATAGAGGATAGAATAGGATAGAGGATAGGATAGGATAGAGGATAGGATAGGATAGAGGATGGGATAGGATAGAGTATAGAATAGGATAGAGCATAGGATAGGATAGGATTGAGGGTAGGATAGGATAGAGGATAGGATAGGATAGAGGACAGGATAGGGGATAGGATAGGATAGAGGATAGGATAGGATAGAGGATATGATAGAGGAGAGGATAGAGGATAGTTTAGGATAGAGGATAAGATAGGATAGAGGATAGGATAGGATAGAGGATAGGATAGAGGATTGGTTAGTATAAAGGATAGGAGAGGATAGGATAGGATTGAGGATAGGATAGGATAGAGGATAGGATAGGATAGAGGATAGGATAGGATAGAGGATAGGATAGGATAGAGGATAGGATAGGATAGAGGATAGGATAGGATAGAGGATAGGATAGGTTATTGGATAGGATAGAGGACAGGAGACGATAGAAGATACGATAGGGGATTGGATAGGATAGAGGAAAGGAGACGATAGAGATTGGATAGGATAGATGATGTTATAGGAAAGAGGATAGGATATGATAGAGTATACGATATTATAGAGGATAGGACAGGATAGAGGATAGGATAGGATAGAGGATAGGATAGGATACAGGATAGGATAGGATAGAGGATAGGATAGGATAGAGGATAGGTTAGGATAGAGGATAGGATAGGATAGAGGATAGGATAGAGGATAGGATAGAGGATAGGATAGAGGATTGGATAGGATAGCGGATAGGATATAATGGACTATAGGATAGGAATGAGGATAGGATAGGGTTGAGGATAGGATAGGATAGAGGATAGGATAGAGGATTGGATAGGATAGAGGATATGATAGGATAGCGGATAGGATATAATGGAGTATAGGTTAGGAATGAGGATAGGATAGGGTTCAGGAGAGGATAGGATAGAGAATAGGATAGGATAGCGGATAGTATAGGATAGAGGATAGGATAGGATAGAGGATAGGATAGGATAGAGGATAGGAGAGGATAGAGGATAGGATAGAGGATAGGATAGAGGATTGGATAGGATAGAGGATATGATAGGATAGCGGATAGGATATAATGGACTATAGGATAGGAATGAGGATAGGATAGGGTTGAGGATAGGATAGGATAGAGGATAGGATAGAGGAAAGGATAGAGGATAGGATAGAGGATAGGATACAGGATTGGATAGGATAGAGGATGGGATAGGATAGAGGATAGGATAGGATAGAGGATAGGATAGTATAGAGGATAGGATAGGATAGAGGATAGGATAGAGGATAGGATAGAGGATAGGATAGAGGATTGGATAGGATAGCGGATAGGATATAATGGACTATAGGATAGGAATGAGGATAGGATAGGGTTGAGGATAGGATAGGATAGAGGATAGGATAGAGGATTGGATAGGATAGACGATAGGATAGGATAGCGGATAGGATATAATGGAGTATAGGTTAGGAATGAGGATTGGATAGGGTTCAGGAGAGGATAGGATAGAGAATAGGATAGGATAGCGGATAGTATAGGATAGAGGATAGGATAGGATAGAGGATAGCATAGGATAGAGGATAGGATAGGATAGAGGATAGGAGAGGATAGAGGATAGGATAGGATAGAGGATAGGATAGGATAGAGGATAGGATAGGATAGAGGATAGGATAGCGGATAGGATAGAGGATATGATAGGATAGCGGATAGGATATAATGGAGTATAGGATAGGAATGAGGATAGGATAGGTTTCAGGATAGGATAGGATAGAGGATAGGATAAGACAGAGGATAGGTTAGGATAGAGGATAGGATAGGATAGGATAGGATAGAGGATAGGATAGGATAGGATAGAGGATAGGAGAGGATAGAGGATAGGATAGGATAGAGGATAGGATAGGATAGGATAGAGGACAGGATAGGATAGAGGATAGTATAGAGGATTGGTTAGTATAAAGGATAGGAGAGGATAGAGGACAGGATAGGATTGAGGATAGGATAGGATAGAGGATAGGATAGGATAGAGGATAGGATAGGATAGAGGATACGATATTATAGAGGATAGGACAGGATAGAGGATAGGATAGGATAGAGGATAGGATAGGATACAGGATAGGATAGGATAGAGGATAGGTTAGGATAGAGGATAGAATAGGATAGAGGATAGGATAGGATAGAGGATAGGATAGGATAGAGGATGGGATAGGATAGAGTATATAATAGGATAGAGCATAGGATAGGATAGGATTGAGGGTAGGATAGGATAGAGGATAGGATAGGATAGAGGACAGGATAGGGGATTGGATAGGATATAGGACAGGAGACGATAGAAGATAAGATAGGGAATTGGATAGGATAGAGGAAAGGAGACGATAGAGATTGGATAGGATAGATGATATAATAGGAAAGAGGATAGGATATGATAGAGGATACGACATTAAAGAGGATAGGACAGGATAGAGGATAGGATAGGATAGAGGATAGGATAGAGGATAGGATAGGATAGAGGATAGGATAGAGGATAGGATAGGATAGAGGATATGATAGAGGATAGGATAGTGGATTGGATAGGATAGAGGATATTATAGGATAGAGGATATGATACGATAGCGGATAGGATATAATGGAGTATAGGATAGTAATGAGGATAGGATAGCATTGAGGATAGGATAGGATAGAGGATAGGATAGCGTTGAGGATAGGATAGGATAGAGGATAGGATAGGATAGAGGATAGGTTAGGATAGAGAATAGGATAGGATAGAGGATAGGATAGGAAAGAGGATAGGATAGGATAGAGGATAGGTTAGGATAGAGGATAGGATAGGATAGAGGATAGGATAGCGTTGAGGATAGGATAGGATAGAGGATAGGAGAGGATAGAGGATAGGTTAGGATAGAGGATAAGATAGGATAGAGGATAGGATAGGATAGAGGATAGGATAGAGGATTGGTTAGTATAAAGGATAGGAGAGGATAGAGGATAGGATAGGATAGAGGATAGGATAGGATAGGATAGAGGATAGGATAGGATAGAGGATAGGATAGGATAGAGGATAGGATAGAGGATTGGTTAGTATAAAGGATAGGAGAGGATAGAGGATAGGATAGGATTGAGGATAGGATAGGATAGAGGATAGGATAGGATAGAGGATAGGATAGGATAGAGGATAGGATAGGATAGAGGATACGATATTATAGAGGATAGGACAGGATAGAGGATAGGATAGGATAGAGAATAGGATAGGATAGAGGATAGGATAGGATAGAGGATATGATAGAGGATAGGATAGAGGATTGGATAGGATAGAGGATATTATAGGATAGAGGATATGATACGATAGCGGATAGGATATAATGGAGTATAGGATAGTAATGAGGATAGGATAGCGTTGAGGATAGGATAGGATAGAGGATAGGATAGCGTTGAGGATAGGATAGGATAGAGGATAGGATAGGATAGAGGATAGGTTAGGATAGAGGATAGGATAGGATAGAGAATAGGATAGGATAGAGGATAGGATAGGATAGAGGATAGGATAGAGGATTGGATAGGATAGAGGATAGGATAGAGGATTGGATAAGATAGAGGATTTTATAGGATAGAGGATATGATAGGATAGCGTATAGGATATAATGGAGTATAGGATAGGAATGAGGATAGGATAGCGTTGAGGATAGGATAGGATAGAGGATAGGATAGGATAGAGGATAGGTTAGGATAGAGAATAGGATAGGATAGAGGATAGGATAGGAAAGAGGATAGGATAGGATAGAGGACAGGTTAGGATAGGGGATAGGATAGGATAGAGGATAGGATAGCGTTGAGGATAGGATAGGATAGAGGATAGGAGAGGATAGAGGATAGGTTAGGATAGAGGATAAGATAGGATAGAGGATAGGATAGGATAGAGGATAGGATAGAGGATTGGTTAGTATAAAGGATAGGAGAGGATAGAGGATAGGATAGGTTTGAGGATAGGATAGAGGATAGGATAGGATAGAGGATAGGATAGGATAGAGGATACGATATTATAGAGGATAGGACAGGATAGAGGATAGGATAGGATAGAGGACAGGATAGGGGATTGGATAGGATATATTACAGGAGACGATAGAAGATAAGATAGGGGATTGGATAGGATAGAGGAAAGGAGACGATAGAGATTGGATAGGATAGATGATATAATAGGAAAGAGGATAGGATATGATAGAGGATACGACATTAAAGAGGATAGGACAGGATAGAGGATAGGATAGGATAGAGGATAGGATAGGATAGAGGATAGGATAGGGGATTGGATAGGATAGAGGACAGGAGACGATAGAAGATAGGATAGGGGATTGGATAGGATAGAGGAAAGGAGACGATAGAGATTGGATAGGATAGATGATATTATAGGAAAGAGGATAGGATATGATAGAGGATACGATATTATAGAGGATAGGACAGGATAGAGGATAGGATAGGATAGAGGATAGGATAGGATTGAGGATAGGATACGATAGAGGATAGGATAGGATAGAGGATAGGCTAGGATAGAGGATAGGATAGGATAGAGGATAGGATAGGATAGAGGATAGGATAGGGTTCAGGATAGGATAGGATAGAGGATAGGATAAGATAGAGGATAGGTTAGGATAGAGGATAGGTTAGGATAGAGGATAGGATAGGATAGAGGATAGGATAGGATATAGTATAGAATAGGATAGAGCATAGGATAGGATAGGATTGAGGGCAGTATAGGATAGAGGATAGGATAGGATAGAGGATAGGATAGGGGATTGGATAGGATAGAGGACAGGAGACGATAGAGGACAGGAGACGATAGAAGATAAGATAGGGGATTGGATAGGATAGAGGAAAGGAGACGATAGAGATTGGATATGATAGAGGATATTATAGGATAGAGGATATGATAGGATAGCGGAATGGATATAATGGAGTATAGGATAGGAATGAGGATAGGATAGAGGATAGGATAGAGGATTGGATAGGATAGAGGATATGATAGGATAGCGGATAGGATATACTGGAGTATAGGTTAGGAATGAGGATAGGATAGGGTTCAGGAGAGGATAGGATAGAGAATAGGATAGGATAGCGGATAGTATAGGATAGAGGATAGGATAGGATAGAGGATAGCATAGGATAGAGGATAGGATAGGATAGAGGATAGGAGAGGATAGAGGATAGGATAGGATAGAGGATAGGATAGGATAGAGGATAGGATAGGATAGAGGATAGGATAGGGTTGAGGATAGGATAGGATAGAGGATAGGATAGAGGAAAGGATAGAGGATAGGATAGAGGATAGGATAGGATAGAGGATAGGATAGGATAGTGGATAGGATAGGATAGGATAGAGGATAGGATAGGATAGAGGATAGGATAGAGGATAGGATAGAGGATTGGATAGGATAGAGGATATGATAGGATAGCGGATAGGATATAATGGACTATAGGATAGGAATGAGGATAGGATAGGGTTGAGGATAGGATAGGATAGAGGATAGGATAGAGGAAAGGATAGAGGAGGGGTCCGAGGACCTGTGGCCTCTACAGTGGGACCAGTTGTCCCACTGTCGAGCCGTTCTCTCTATTTGAGGGATGTCACAGGTCTAAAGTCCTCTCGCTCCACCTCCTCGTGGTGGACCCTGGGAACACACATAGTTGTGTGTTGCTAACGGAGCGAGGGGCATTCCGCGGGAAGTAGTCCCAATGATGTGTGAGGCGATGCCGGCGGGATCTTCGGATCCTGGCAGGGCCTCCCATGCCGGTAAGGCTCACACGGAGGGATGAAAACCGCGGGCTCTGTGTCCTGCGGGTCACGACCGGGGAGGTCGCCGCAGGGCCCCATACCGTAAACCGGTGGTCATGTTTTACCGGAACGGGGGGCTTGCCTTAATCGGCCGGCCTGCGAGGAGGATAAACCTCTATAAAAAAGTCTCTATTCCCAAGCTATCGTAAACGTGGCGAGGGGAAACTCCCGGACTAAGCACCGGGGGTGGGCGGTGGATGCACCGCTCATTAGCGTTTGTACACCTCGGGATACCTGCCGACCTCCCGTTGTAAATAGGCTTACCTGGGTAGTGGGGGCTCTGCCCAGGTGGACATTTATTTCCCGCCATACTCGTGGGATCAAGTATGGATTGTTCACAAAATAAAAACGATGAGTTTAAGGAGGGGGAACCACACCCGGAAGTGGTTGAGGGGGGAGCTGTGGTGGCATCAGTGTCACCACAGGTTATGGGACCACCGGCCCCGGTCGACCGTCCGAAGCTCCGGCCGAGGAGGGGGACTCTGGGGCACGACGGACCCATAGGAGAGGAGGACCGAGTGTCGGTGACGTCGGCCAGATCGGTCACGTCGGCCGGGTCGGCCGTCCCCTCCACCAGCGGTGCGGGCACTAAACGCCCGCTCACCCCGATTCCGGGGAGAGCGTCGCCGACCCCGTCGGATAAGCGGGACAGGCTGGACGGGGATGTCAACTTCTCCCGGCTCCCCTGTGTGGAGGTGAGGGGCATGCTCCCCGGGGAGCTGACGGCCCTCCTCGTGGGGTTGGCCCGAGAGAACCGGGAGATGGCGGAGAGGTCGCGGAACCTGAAGGGAACCTTCGTGAAGGGCTTTCGCGACTCCTCCGACCTTATTGAGGAGGTCGCCAACGAAATTGACCGCAGGGGCTTCCCGGTGGGAATCCCTGCGGTTGGCTTTGGCACCTCCACCCCCGCGGATCGCGAGTCCGGCCTGCTACGGGAGCGCTGCGCGGCCCTTGAGAGGGAGTTGCGGGAGACACGCGACTCCCTCGAAGCCATCAGAGGGGAGTTGATGGCGGTCAAGCGGCTGCGCGACGCTCCCCCCCTGCCGGCGCCGGCACCGGCGCCCACTGTCGTTGGGGATGCTACGACGCCCGCATCGGACCTGATGGTCGAGATGCGGGCGCTTATGGAGGCGGGGCTGGCGTCCATCCGTCGGGAGATGCGGGGGGAGCTCCAGCGCGCGATCGCTGCCGTTGCCCCGGCAGCGGGGGCGCGTGGGCCCCCTCGCCCGTCGCCCCGCGTGCCGCTGGCCCCGCCGGGGCCTGTGCCTGCGCCTGCGCCGCCGACGCCGGCCCCTGCCCCTTTGGGGCAGAAAAAGAAAAAGAAGAAGAAGGGTAAGAAGGCTGGGGAGATCCCCCAGCCTCCGATCGCCCGTCCGGCGCCGCCCCCGGCACCGAAGCCGGGTCTCCCGAAGGAGGAGATCTGGGCAGAGGTCGTGGGGAGGAGGGCCAAGGCTGCGGCTAAGGCTGTCGCCGCCGTGGCCAATGCTGCGGCCGCTGCGGCCAAGGCGCCGGCGGGCGCCACCAAGAAGGGGAAGGCCGTTGCCCCCGCCTCGAAGGGCGGGAAGGCAGCGGCCAAGGTCAAGGCTCCCCCCCGATCAGCGGCGGTGACAATCACCGTCCCGGAGGGGAGCAAGGCCTCCTATGAGGAGGCCATCAGGAGGGCTCGCCAGGGCGTCGACCTCGACGCCCTGGGCATTGGGGCCCTCAATTGGAAGCGTGCAGTCACCGGGGGCCTCGTAATAGAGGTCCCCGGGGCCGATGGGGGCCCCAAGGCCGACGCCCTGGCGGCGCGGATGACGGCCGTCCTCGGGGACATGGGGGTGAGGATCTCCAGGCCCGTAAAGAAGGCGGAATTCCGTCTCACGGGCCTGGAGGTATCAGTCACCCCCCAGGAGGTAACGGAGGCGGTAGCGAAGGCCGGGGGCTGCGCCGCCGAGTCCGTCAGGGTGGGGGAGCTGAAGGCTCCGCCCAACGGACTCGGCACGATCTGGGTGCAGTGCCCGGCCGTGGCCGCGCTGGCGGTGGAGAAGGCCGGCAAGGTGCGTGTTGGGTGGTCCACCGCCCAGGTGGTGGTTCTGGCTCCACGACCGCTGCAGTGCTTTCGCTGCCTGGCCTTAGGCCATGTACGGCAGCGATGCACAGCGGCGGTCGACCGCAGCGGTCATTGCTACCGCTGCGGGGATGCATCCCACCGGGCGGTGGACTGCAAAGCCCACCCGCACTGCGTGGTGTGCGCGGCTGTGGGGAGACCGGCGGGGCACAAGGCGGGGAGCAAAGCGTGCTCCCCGCCTCCCAAACAGAAGAAGGGCGCAAAGGGGGGCGGTGTGGCGCCCCCCCAAAGCGCGACGAAGGGGACTGCCGGGGAGGCAGTAGCCGCCCCCACCACCTCCATTGAGACAGTGGAGATGGAGGTGGAGGCAGTCCCCAGCGGGGAGGGGGTCTCAGGCCCCCCGCCACCCTCGTCGGTGGCTGAAAAGGGGAGACCGGCTGAAGCCAATTAATGGCCACGTCCAGCCGGTCCCCCCAGTTGGTAGTCCAGGCCAACCTCAACCACTGCTGCCGGGCACAGGACCTGATGGTCCAGTGCCTGGAGGAGTGGGGGGTTGGCCTGGCCGTCGCCACGGAGCCGTACAGAGTCCCGGACCATCCACACTGGTCCGGTGACGCTGACGGCTCCGTGGCGGTGTGGTGGCGTCGCCACTCGGCGACTGTGCCCCCCTGCTCCGTGGTCGAACGGGGCAGGGGGATGGTTATGGTTAAATGGGGAAGACTTCTGGTCGTGGGGTGCTACAACTCACCCAGTTGTGACTCCGCCGAACTCGGGATGTTTCTGGACCGGCTGGGGCTAATGATAGCCCCATATATAGCCGGTCCGGTGCTGGTCCTGGGGGACCTCAATGCGAGGTCCACCACCTGGGGTAACCCCGGGACCAGCGCCCGAGGCGGAGTCCTGGAAGACTGGGCGGAGGGGATGGAGCTCCGGTTATTAAACCGGGGCTCCGTGCCTACGTGCGTGAGGTGGAACGGCTGGTCGATTGTTGACGTGTCGTTCGCGACGGCCGCCGCCTCACGCCGTGTGTCCAACTGGCGGGTCTGGGATGGAGAGACCCTGTCTGACCACAGCTACGTCCTGATGGACGTGGCTGTGGTCTCGGACTCGCCATTGGACACGCCCCTCCGACGTGGCACCCCGTCAGCGCCCAGATGGGCGCTGAAACGACTGGACGGGGACCTCCTGAGGGCCGTGATAATCGGCTCCGCCTGGCCTTCGGCCAGGGAGCGCGGGGTAAATGAGGGGGCGACTTGGATCCGGGGCACGTTGCAGATGATCTGCGACGTGGCGATGCCCCGGGTCCGAGCTCAGCCTCCGAGAAAGTCTGTATACTGGTGGTCGGGGGAGCTGGCCGAACTTCGCAGTTCGGCCGGCCGAGCCCGCCGCCAGTACACCCGCGCCCGTCGCCGCCATTTCCTGGGCGGCGACGCGGAGCCGAGGGTCGCCGAGCTGTACAGGGAGTACAGATCGGCGGCCGTGGCCCTCAAGCGTGCGATTGCCGCTGCTAAGGCCAAGGCCTGGGATGAGCTCCTGCTCACCCTCCGTGACGATCCGTGGGGACGCCCGTATAAGGCGGTGCTTGGGAAGCTCCGCCCCTGGGCGTCCCCGGTCACGGAGAGGCTAGACCCGGAATTTCTGGGGCGCGTAGTGAGTACCCTATTCCCCGCTGATGATGGGAACGAGGGGAGGAGGGAACGCGCCCCGGGTCCGACCATTGAGTGGTCGGACGAATTCCGGGTCACCGAGTGGGAGCTGTACCGGGCCGTCCGGGAACTCCGGGCCGGGGGCAAGAAGGCCCCTGGCCCCGATGGGGTTCCCGGTGGTATAATGGCCTTAGCTATGGAGGTCCTCGCCCCGGCGTTCAGGAGCGTCATGGACGCGAGCCTGCGCCGGGGAGTCTTCCCCAAGGAGTGGAAAAAGGCGTGCCTGGTTCTCCTCCAAAAGGAGGGGAAACCCGCAGAGTCTCCCTCTGCATACCGGCCGGTTTGTTTACTCGACGAGGCGGGCAAGCTGTTCGAAAGGATAATTGCCGCCCGCCTCGTCGAGCACCTGTCGCGGGGTGGTCCCGACCTGAGCGACAGCCAGTATGGATTCCGGAGGGGGCGCTCCACAATTGACGCCCTGGAGCGTCTGCGCCTCCTCCGTGAACGGGCTGTCGCTCGGGGCGGGGCGTTGTTGGCGGTGTCATTAGACATATCTAACGCCTTCAACGCCCTGCCCTGGAAGGAGATAGTGGGGGCGATGGAGTATTTCCAGGTGCCCCCCTATCTCCGGAAGGTGGTCGGTGACTACCTCCGCGGCAGGAAAGTGATGTTTACCGGCCGGTATAGCATCGTGAACACGAGGGAGACGCACCGCGGCGTTCCACAGGGGTCGGTCCTCGGACCGCTCCTGTGGAACTTGGCTTACGACGCGGTGCTGCGGGTTGTCCTCCCCCCGGATACGGGTGTCATCTGCTACGCAGATGACACCCTGGTATATGCCATGGGGGGGGGGGGGACTGGGGGAGAACCAGGCACCTGTGTGAGGCCGCCCTGGACCGCGTGGTCGGGCGAATCCGGAGGATGGGGTTGACCGTGGCCGCCGCAAAGACCGAGGCGATCTGGATGTACGGATCGCCTCGGCCGCGGCGGCTACCCCATGGTCAGAACCTCCGGATTCGCGTCGCTGAAACCTCCGTCGAGATCGGGCCCAGGATGAGATACCTGGGCCTGGTCATAGACGGCCGCTGGCGATTCGAAGAACACTTCGAGCTCCTCGCCCCCCGACTAGAGAAGACGGCAGCCGCATTGGCGCGGCTGCTGCCGAATGTCGGGGGGCCGGATTTGAAAGTGCGCCGCCTCTATACGGAGGTGGTGCGGTCTATAGCCCTGTATGGGGCCCCCGTATGGCACCGCTCGCTCGGGGCCAGCACGCCAAGCCGCAAACTCTTAGAAAGAGTGCGGCGGCGGCTGGCCCTGCGGGTCATACGGGGGGTACCGCACCATCTCCACCGAGGCGGCGGGACTCCCTCGCCGTGATTCCACCCTTCACTGTGGTGGCGGCGGAGCGGGCGAAGCTATACCACATCGCCCGCTCCTTCCGCCGCCCGCCGGGGGTGGATCTCACGCGCGAGGAGGAGTCGGAGCTCGAGGGCCAGAATCGCCAGGCCCGGACGGAAAGTCTTTCGGAGTGGAGGGCGATGCTAACGCCCTCCACACGTCCGATTGTCCGGGCCCTCCTGCCCATCTTTTATATATGGTGCAGGAGGCGGGGAAGGTTGACCTTCCGCCTCACGCAGGTGCTCTCCGGCCACGGTTGCTTCGGAGAGTACCTGCACAGAATGGGGCGGGAGCCGACTGCGCAGTGCCACCACTGCGGCGAAGATGTGGACACGGCGCGGCATACCATGGAGGAGTGCCCTGCTTGGGCCGGGCCGCGCCGTGTCCTGCGAGCCGCAGTGGGAGGGTGGGACCTCGCGCTGCCGACCGTGGTCGACCACATGGTCGGCAGCGTGGGGTCGTGGAAGGCGGTGGCCTCCTTCTGCGAGGATGTTATGAAGCAGAAGGAGGCCGCCGAGCGGGCCCGGGAGCGGGACCCGGGCTCCGCGAGGAGGGTGTGGGCGCGGGGACGACCCCCGCGCCGACGTGTGCCCCCCCGGAGGGGGGCGGAGAGGGTAGGGAGGGCGCGGGGGTCTCCCCCGCGTCAACGTGTGCCCCCGGTGGTGGGGGGCGGAGTGGGGTTGGCGCGGGGGGTTCCCCCGCGCCCTGTTATGCCCCCACCACTGGGGGCGGCGAATTTGGGGGCCCGGGGCGTGAGCTGACCCGGGCCCCCGGGGGGGAGCATAGCTCCCCCCGTGATAGGCCGACACCCCCCGGGTTAATTTCCCGGTTTGGGGGGGTGTCGGTCCGTCCCTCCCGTTAGGGGAGGGGGATTCGTGGGGGGATTTGGGTGAGGAAGGGTCGGGGCGTGCCGGATCGCGCCTCCGACGGCCCTTCCTTCCGGTGGCGGCGTCTTCCTGCCTCGGCCGGGGGCTGGTTCCTTCGGGATACCGGCCCCGAGCGGGGCATGAAGACTCCGGGAGCTGTGGGTGGACCGAGCTGGGGCTCGGGAAGCCCAATCCGAAGGCTCCAGGGATGGGGACACCGGGCGGGTCCCTCCGCCCGGGGTCTTATAGAGTAGGCAGTGGGGGAGGCTAACCCCCTCCCCCGGGGTGGCATGTATTAGCTGGGAGGTGTCCTGTTGAGTACTCGCGTGATCCAGGCACCTCCCCTTTAGCTTAGGTGGGCGTGGGTTTTTAGTGGGTACCCCTTGGGGATTTTCCCCAAGGGCAGTCCCACATAACCCCGACTCCCCCCAGGGAGCCGGGGAATGCGTAAAGCATTTTCCCACGGAAAAAAAAAAAAAAAAAAAAAAAAAAAAAAAGGATAGAGGATAGGATAGAGGATAGGATAGAGGGTTGGATAGGATAGAGGATGGGATAGGATAGAGGATAGGATAGGATAGAGGATAGGATAGTATAGAGGATAGGATAGGATAGAGGATAGGATAGAGGATAGGATAGAGGATAGGATATAGGATTGGATAGGATAGCGGATAGGATATAATGGACTATAGGATAGGAATGAAGATAGGATAGGGTTGAGGATAGGATAGGATAGAGGATAGGATAGAGGATTGGATAGGATAGAGGATTGGATAGGATAGAGGATATGATAGGATAGCGGATAGGATATAATGGAGTATAGGTTAGGAATGAGGATAGGATAGGGTTCAGGAGAGGATAGGATAGAGAATAGGATAGGATAGCGGATAGTATAGGATAGAGGATAGGATAGGATAGAGGATAGCATAGGATAGAGGATAGGATAGGATAGAGGATAGGAGAGGATAGAGGATAGGATAGGATAGAGGATAGGATAGGATAGAGGATAGGATAGGATAGAGGATAGGATAGAGGATAGGATAGAGGATATGATAGGATAGCGGATAGGATATAATGGAGTATAGGATAGGAATGAGGATAGGATAGGTTTCAGGATAGGATAGGATAGAGGATAGGATAAGACAGAGGATAGGTTAGGATAGAGGATAGGATAGGATAGGATAGGATAGAGGATAGGATAGGATAGGATAGAGGATAGGAGAGGATAGAGGATAGGATAGGATAGAGGATAGGATAGGATAGGATAGAGGACAGGATAGGATAGAGGATAGTATAGAGGATTGGTTAGTATAAAGGATAGGAGAGGATAGAGGATAGGATAGGATTGAGGATAGGATAGGATAGACGATAGGATAGGATAGAGGATAGGATAGGATAGAGGATACGATATTATAGAGGATAGGACAGGATAGAGGATAGGATAGTATAGAGGATAGGATAGGATACAGGATAGGATAGGATAGAGGATAGGTTAGGATAGAGGATAGAATAGGATAGAGGATAGGATAGGATAGAGGATAGGATAGGATAGAGGATGGGATAGGATAGAGTATATAATAGGATAGAGCATAGGATAGGATAGGATTGAGGGTAGGATAGGATAGAGGATAGGATAGGATAGAGGACAGGATAGGGGATTGGATAGGATATAGGACAGGAGACGATAGAAGATAAGATAGGGAATTGGATAGGATAGAGGAAAGGAGACGATAGAGATTGGATAGGATAGATGATATAATAGGAAAGAGGATAGGATATGATAGAGGATACGATATTATAGAGGATAGGACAGGATAGAGGATAGGATAGGATAGAGGATAGGATAGAGGATAGGATAGAGGATAGGATAGGATAGAGGATAGGAGAGGATAGAGGATAGGATAGGATAGAGGATAGGATAGGATAGAGGATAGGATAGGATAGAGGATAGGATAGAGGATAGGATAGAGGATATGATAGGATAGCGGATAGGATATAATGGAGTATAGGATAGGAATGAGGATAGGATAGGTTTCAGGATAGGATAGGATAGAGGATAGGATAAGACAGAGGATAGGTTAGGATAGAGGATAGGATAGGATAGGATAGGATAGAGGATAGGATAGGATAGGATAGAGGATAGGAGAGGATAGAGGATAGGATAGGATAGAGGATAGGATAGGATAGGATAGAGGACAGGATAGGATAGAGGATAGTATAGAGGATTGGTTAGTATAAAGGATAGGAGAGGATAGAGGATAGGATAGGATTGAGGATAGGATAGGATAGACGATAGGATAGGATAGAGGATAGGATAGGATAGAGGATACGATATTATAGAGGATAGGACAGGATAGAGGATAGGATAGTATAGAGGATAGGATAGGATACAGGATAGGATAGGATAGAGGATAGGTTAGGATAGAGGATAGAATAGGATAGAGGATAGGATAGGATAGAGGATAGGATAGGATAGAGGATGGGATAGGATAGAGTATATAATAGGATAGAGCATAGGATAGGATAGGATTGAGGGTAGGATAGGATAGAGGATAGGATAGGATAGAGGACAGGATAGGGGATTGGATAGGATATAGGACAGGAGACGATAGAAGATAAGATAGGGAATTGGATAGGATAGAGGAAAGGAGACGATAGAGATTGGATAGGATAGATGATATAATAGGAAAGAGGATAGGATATGATAGAGGATACGATATTATAGAGGATAGGACAGGATAGAGGATAGGATAGGATAGAGGATAGGATAGAGGATAGGATAGAGGATAGGATAGGATAGAGGATAGGATAGGATAGAGGATAGGATAGAGGATTGGATAGGATAGAGGATAGGATAGAGGATTGGATAAGATAGAGGATTTTATAGGATAGAGGATATGATAGGATAGCGGATAGGATATAATGGAGTATAGGATAGGAATGAGGATAGGATAGCGTTGAGGATAGGATAGGATAGAGGATAGGATAGGATAGAGGATAGGTTAGGATAGAGAATAGGATAGGATAGAGGATAGGATAGGATAGCTGATAGGATATAATGGAGTATAGGATAGGAATGAGGATAGGATAGCGTTGAGGATAGGATAGGATAGAGGATAGGATAGGATAGAGGATAGGTTAGGATAGAGAATAGGATAGGATAGAGGATAGGATAGGAAAGAGGATAGGATAGTATAGAGGATAGGGTAGGATAGAGGATAGGATAGGATAGACGATAGGATATCATAGAGGATAGGATAGGATAGAGGATAGGAGAGGATAGAGGATAGGTTAGGATAGAGGATAAGATAGGATAGAGGATAGGATAGGATAGAGGATTGGTTAGTATAAAGGATAGGAGAGGATAGAGGATAGGATAGGATTGAGGATAGGATAGGATAGAGGATAGGATAGGATATAGGATAGGATAGGATAGAGGATAGGATAGGATAGAGGATAGGATAGGGGATTGGATAGGATAGAGGACAGGAGACGATAGAAGATAGGATAGGGGATTGGATAGGATAGAGGAAAGGAGGCGATAGATATTGGATAGGATAGATGATATTATAGGAAAGAGGATATGATAGGATAGCGGATAGGATATAATGGAGTATAGGATAGGAATGAGGATAGGATAGCGTTGAGGATAGGATAGGATAGAGGATAGGATACGATAGAGGATAGGTTAGGATAGAGGATAGGATAGGATAGAGGATAGGATAGGTAAGAGGATAGGATAGGATAGAGGATAGGTTAGGATAGAGGATAGGATAGGGGATTGGATAGGATAGAGGACAGGAGACGATAGATGATAAGATAGGGGATTGGATAGGTTAGGATAGAGGATAGGATAGGATAGAGGATAGGATAGGATAGAGGATAGGATAGGATAGAGTATAGAATAGGATAGAGCATAGGATAGGATAGGATTGAGGGCAGTATAGGATAGAGGATAGGATAGGATAGAGGATAGGATAGGGGATTGGATAGGATAGAGGATAGGATAGGGTAGATGATATTATAGGCAAGAGGATAGGATATGATAGAGGATACGATATTATAGAGGATAGGATAGGATAGAGAATAGGATACGATAGAGGATAGGTTAGGATAGAGTATAGGATAGGATAGAGGATAGGATAGGATAGAGGATAGGATAGGATAGAGGATAGGATAGGATAGAGGATAGGATAGGATAGGATAGAGGATATGATAGGATAGAGGACAGGATAGGATAGAGGATAGGATAGGGGATTGGATAGGATAGAGGATAGGAGACGATGGAGGATTGGATAGGATAGAGGATAGGATAGGATAGAGGATTGGATAGTATAAAGGATAGGTGAGGATAGAGAATAGGATAGCATTGAGGACAGGATAGGATAGTGGATAGGATAGGATAGAGCAGACGATAGAGGATAGGATAGGATCGAGGATAGGATAGGGGATTGGATAGGATAGAGGATAGGAGACGATGGAGGATAGGATAGGATAGAGGATAGGATAGGATAGAGGATTGGATAGTATAAAGGATAGGTGAGGATAGAGAATAGGATAGCATTGAGGATAGAATAGGATAGTGGATAGGATAGGATAGAGCAGACAATAGAGGATAGGATAGGATAGAAGATAGGATAGGATAGGATAGAGGATAGGATAGGATAGAGGATAGGATAGGATAGAGGATATGATAGGATAGAAGATAGGATAGGATAGAGGATAGGATAGGATAGAGGATAGGATAGCATAGAGGATAGGATAGGATAGAGGATAGGATAGGATAGAGGATAGGATAGGATAGAAGATTGGATAGGATGGAGGATAGGATATGATAGAGGATAGGATAGCGGATTGGATAGGATAGTGGATATTATAGGATAGAGGATATGATACGATAGCGGATAGGATATAATGGAGTATAGGATATTAATGAGGATAGGATAGCGTTGAGGATAGGATAGGATAGAGGATAGGATAGGATAGAGGATTGGATAGTATAAAGGATAGGTGAGGATAGAGAATAGGATAGCATTGAGGATAGAATAGGATAGTGGATAGGATAGGATAGAGCAGACAATAGAGGATAGGATAGGATAGAAGATAGGATAGGATAGGATAGAGGATAGGATAGGATAGAGGATAGGATAGGATAGAGGATATGATAGGATAGAAGATAGGATAGGATAGAGGATAGGATAGGATAGAGGATAGGATAGCATAGAGGATAGGATAGGATAGAGGATAGGATAGGATAGAGGATAGGATAGGATAGAAGATTGGATAGGATGGAGGATAGGATATGATAGAGGATAGGATAGCGGATTGGATAGGATAGTGGATATTATAGGATAGAGGATATGATACGATAGCGGATAGGATATAATGGAGTATAGGATATTAATGAGGATAGGATAGCGTTGAGGATAGGATAGGATAGAGGATAGGATAGGATAGGATAGAGGATAGGATAGGATAGAGGATAGGATAGGATAGAGGATAGGATATGATAGAGGATAGGATAGGATAGAGGATAGGATAGGATAGAAGATTGGATAGGATGGAGGATAGGATAGGATAGAGGATAGGATAGGATAGAGGATAGGATAGGATAGAGGATAGGATAGGATAGAGGATAGGATAGGATAGAGGATAGGATAGGATAGAGGATAGGATAGGATAGAGGATAGGATAGGATAGAGGATAGGATAGGATAGAGGATAGGACAGGATAGAGGATAGGATAGAGGATTGGTTAGTATAAAGGATAGGATAGGATAGAGGATTGGATAGTATAAAGGATAGGTGAGGATAGAGAATAGGATAGCATTTAGGATAGAATAGGATAGTGGATAGGATAGGATAGAGCAGACAATAGAGGATAGGATAGGATAGAGGATAGGATAGGATAGGATAGAGGATAGGATAGGATAGAGGATAGGATAGGATAGAGGATATGATAGGATAGAGGATAGGATAGGATAGAGGATAGGATAGGATAGAGGATAGGATAGGGGATTGGATAGGATAAAGGATAGGAGACGATGGGGGATAGGATAGGATGTAGGATTGGATAGGATAGAGGATATGATAGGATAGAGGATAGGGTAGGGGATTGGATAGGATAGAGGATAGGAGACGATGGAGGATAGGATAGGAGAGAGGATAGGATAGGATAGAGGATAGGATAGCAAAGCGGATAGGATAGGATAGGATAGAGGATAGGATAGCAAAGCGGATAGGATAGGATGTAGGATTGGATAGGATAGAGGATAGGATAGGATAGAGGATAGGATAGGATAGATGATATTATAGGATAGAGGATAGAATATGATAGAGGATACGATATTATACAGGATACGATAGGATAGAGGATTGGATAGGGGATTGGATAGGATAGAGGATAGGAGACGATAGAGGATAGGATAGGATAGAGGATAGGATAGGATAGAGGATAGGATAGGATAGAGGATGGGATAGGATAGAGGATCGGATAGGATAGAGGATAGGATAGGATAGAGGATAGGATAGGATAGGACAGAGGATAGGATAGGGGATTGGATAGGATAGAGGACAGGAGACGATAGAGGATAGTATAGGATAGAGGATAGGATAGGATAGATGATATTATAGGAAAGAGGATAGAATATGATATAGGATACGATATTATAGAGGATAGGATAGGATAGAGGATAGGATCGGATAGATGATAGGATAGGGGATTGGATAGGATAGAGGATAGGAGACGATGGAGGATAGGATAGGATAGAGGATAGGATAGAGGATTGGTTAGTATAAAGGATAGGAGAGGATAGAGGATATGATAGGATTGAGGATAGGATAGGATAGAGGATAGGATATGATAGAGGATAGGATAGGGGATTGGATAGGATAGAGGATTGGAGACGATGGAGGATAGGACAGGATGTAGGATTGTATAGGATAGAGGATAGGATAGGATAGAGGATAGGGTAGGGGATTGGATAGGGTAGAGGATAGGAGACGATGGACGATAGGATAGGATAGAGGATAGGATAGAGGATTGGTTAGTATATAGGATAGGAGAGGATACAGGACAGGATAGGATTGAGGATAGGATAGGATAGAGGATAGGATAGGATAGAGGATATGCTAGGATAGAGGATAGGATAGGATAGAGGATAGGATAGGATAGAGGATAGGATAGGATAGAGGATAGGATAGGATAGAGGATAGGATAGGATAGAGGATAGGATAGGATAGAGGATAGAATAGGATAGAGGATAGGATAGAGGATTGGTTAGTATAAAGGATAGGAGAGGATACAGGACAGGATAGGATTGAGGATAGGATAGGATAGAGGATAGGATAGCATAGCGGATAGGATAGGATGTAGGATTGGATAGGATAGAGGATAGGATGCAATAGAGGATAGAATAGGAAAGAGCATAGGATAGGATAGGATTGAGGATATGATAGGATAGAGGATAGGTTGGGGATTGGATAGGATAGAGGACAGGAGACGATAGAAGATAAGATAGGGGATTGGATAGGATAGAGGGCAGGTGACGATAGAGGATAAGATAGGGGATTTGCTAGGATAGAGGACAGGGGACGATAGAGATTGGATAGGATAGAGGATAGGATAGGATAGAGTATAGGATAGGATAGATGATATTATAGGATAGAGGATAGAATATGATAGAGGTTACGATATTATAGAGGATACGATAGGATAGAGGATAGGATAGGGGATTGGAAAGGATAGAGGACAGGACACGATAGAGGATAAGATAGGGGATTTGATAGAATAGAGGACAGGAGACGATAGAGAGTAGGATATGATAGAGGATAGGATAGGATAGAGGATAGGATAGGGGATTGGATAGGATAAAGGATAGGAGACGATGGGGGATAGGATAGGATGTAGGATTGGATAGGATAGAGGATATGATAGGATAGAGGATAGGGTAGGGGATTGGATAGGATAGAGGATAGGAGACGATGGAGGATAGGATAGGAGAGAGGATAGGATAGGATAGAGGATAGGATAGCAAAGCGGATAGGATAGGATAGGATAGAGGATAGGATAGCAAAGCGGATAGGATAGGATGTAGGATTGGATAGGATAGAGGATAGGATAGGATAGAGGATAGGATAGGATAGATGATATTATAGGATAGAGGATAGAATATGATAGAGGATACGATATTATACAGGATACGATAGGATAGAGGATTGGATAGGGGATTGGATAGGATAGAGGATAGGAGACGATAGAGGATAGGATAGGATAGAGGATAGGATAGGATAGAGGATAGGATAGGATAGAGGATGGGATAGGATAGAGGATAGGATAGGATAGAGGATAGGATAGGATAGAGGATAGGATAGGATAGGACAGAGGATAGGATAGGGGATTGGATAGGATAGAGGACAGGAGACGATAGAGGATAGTATAGGATAGAGGATAGGATAGGATAGATGATATTATAGGAAAGAGGATAGAATATGATATAGGATACGATATTATAGAGGATAGGATAGGATAGAGGATAGGATCGGATAGATGATAGGATAGGGGATTGGATAGGATAGAGGATAGGAGACGATGGAGGATAGGATAGGATAGAGGATAGGATAGAGGATTGGTTAGTATAAAGGATAGGAGAGGATAGAGGATATGATAGGATTGTGGATAGTATAGGATAGAGGATAGGATATGATAGAGGATAGGATAGGGGATTGGATAGGATAGAGGATTGGAGACGGTGAAGGATAGGACAGGATGTAGGATTGGATAGGATAGAGGATAGGATAGGATAGAGGATAGGGTAGGGGATTGGATAGGATAGAGGATAGGAGACGATAGAAGATAAGATAGGGGATTGGATAGGATAGAGGGCAGGTGACGATAGAGGATAAGATAGGGGATTTGCTAGGATAGAGGACCGGGGACGATAGAGATTGGATAGGATAGATGATATTATAGGATACAGGATAGGATAGGATAGAGAATAGGATAGGGGATTGGATAGGATAGAGGATAGGAGACGATGGAAGATAGGATAGGATGTAGGATTGGATAGGATAGAGGATAGGATACGATAGAGGATAGGATAGGATAGAGGATAGGATAGGCTAGAGGATAGGATAGGATAGAGAATAGGATAGGATAGAAGATTGGATAGGATGGAGGATAGGATATGATAGAGGATAGGATAGCGGATTGGATAGGATAGAGGATATTATTGGATAGAGGATATGATACGATAGCGGATAGGATATAATGGAGTATAGGATATTAATGAGGATAGGATAGCGTTGAGGATAGGATAGGATAGAGGATAGGATAGGATAGGATAGAGGATAGGATAGGATAGAGGATAGGATATGATAGAGGATAGGATAGGATAGAGGATAGGATAGGATAGAAGATTGGATAGGATGGAGGATAGGATAGGATAGAGGATAGGATAGGATAGAGGATAGGATAGGATAGAGGATAGGATAGGATAGAGGATAGGATAGGATAGAGGATAGGATAGGATAGAGGATAGGATAGGATAGAGGATAGGATAGGATAGAGGATAGGACAGGATAGAGGATAGGATAGAGGATTGGTTAGTATAAAGGATAGGATAGGATAGAGGATTGGATAGTATAAAGGATAGGTGAGGATGGAGAATAGGATAGCATTTAGGATAGAATAGGATAGTGGATAGGATAGGATAGAGCAGACAATAGAGGATAGGATAGGATAGAGGATAGGATAGGATAGGATAGAGGATAGGATAGGATAGAGGATAGGATAGGATAGAGGATATGATAGGATAGAGGATAGGATAGGATAGAGGATAGGATAGGATAGGATAGAGGATAGGATAGGATAGAGGATAGGATAGGGGATTGGATAGGATAAAGGATAGGAGACGATGGGGGATAGGATAGGATGTAGGATTGGATAGGATAGAGGATATGATAGGATAGAGGATAGGGTAGGGGATTGGATAGGATAGAGGATAGGAGACGATGGAGGATAGGATAGGAGAGAGGATAGGATAGGATAGAGGATAGGATAGCAAAGCGGATAGGATAGGATAGGATAGAGGATAGGATAGCAAAGCGGATAGGATAGGATGTAGGATTGGATAGGATAGAGGATAGGATAGGATAGAGGATAGGATAGGATAGATGATATTATAGGATAGAGGATAGAATATGATAGAGGATACGATATTATACAGGATACGATAGGATAGAGGATTGGATAGGGGATTGGATAGGATAGAGGATAGGAGACGATAGAGGATAGGATAGGATAGAGGATAGGATAGGATAGAGGATAGGATAGGATAGAGGATGGGATAGGATAGAGGATAGGATAGGATAGAGGATAGGATAGGATAGAGGATAGGATAGGATAGGACAGAGGATAGGATAGGGGATTGGATAGGATAGAGGACAGGAGACGATAGAGGATAGTATAGGATAGAGGATAGGATAGGATAGATGATATTATAGGAAAGAGGATAGAATATGATATAGGATACGATATTATAGAGGATAGGATAGGATAGAGGATAGGATCGGATAGATGATAGGATAGGGGATTGGATAGGATAGAGGATAGGAGACGATGGAGGATAGGATAGGATAGAGGATAGGATAGAGGATTGGTTAGTATAAAGGATAGGAGAGGATAGAGGATATGATAGGATTGAGGATAGGATAGGATAGAGGATAGGATATGATAGAGGATAGGATAGGGGATTGGATAGGATAGAGGATTGGAGACGATGGAGGATAGGACAGGATGTAGGATTGGATAGGATAGAGGATAGGATAGGATAGAGGATAGGGTAGGGGATTGGATAGGATAGAGGATAGGAGACGATGGACGATAGGATAGGATAGAGGATAGGATAGAGGATTGGTTAGTATATAGGATAGGAGAGGATACAGGACAGGATAGGATTGAGGATAGGATAGGATAGAGGATAGGATAGGATAGAGGATATGCTAGGATAGAGGATAGGATAGGATAGAGGATAGGATAGGATAGAGGATAGGATAGGATAGAGGATAGGATAGGATAGAGGATAGGATAGGATAGAGGATAGGATAGGATAGAGGATAGAATAGGATAGAGGATAGGATAGAGGATTGGTTAGTATAAAGGATAGGAGAGGATACAGGACAGGATAGGATTGAGGATAGGATAGGATAGAGGATAGGATAGCATAGCGGATAGGATAGGATGTAGGATTGGATAGGATAGAGGATAGGATGCAATAGAGGATAGAATAGGAAAGAGCATAGGATAGGATAGGATTGAGGATATGATAGGATAGAGGATAGGTTGGGGATTGGATAGGATAGAGGACAGGAGACGATAGAAGATAAGATAGGGGATTGGATAGGATAGAGGGCAGGTGACGATAGAGGATAAGATAGGGGATTTGCTAGGATAGAGGACAGGGGACGATAGAGATTGGATAGGATAGAGGATAGGATAGGATAGAGTATAGGATAGGATAGATGATATTATAGGATAGAGGATAGAATATGATAGAGGTTACGATATTATAGAGGATACGATAGGATAGAGGATAGGATAGGGGATTGGATAGGATAGAGGACAGGACACGATAGAGGATAAGATAGGGGATTTGATAGAATAGAGGACAGGAGACGATAGAGAGTAGGATATGATAGAGGATAGGATAGGATAGAGGATAGGATAGGGGATTGGATAGGATAAAGGATAGGAGACGATGGGGGATAGGATAGGATGTAGGATTGGATAGGATAGAGGATATGATAGGATAGAGGATAGGGTAGGGGATTGGATAGGATAGAGGATAGGAGACGATGGAGGATAGGATAGGAGAGAGGATAGGATAGGATAGAGGATAGGATAGCAAAGCGGATAGGATAGGATAGGATAGAGGATAGGATAGCAAAGCGGATAGGATAGGATGTAGGATTGGATAGGATAGAGGATAGGATAGGATAGAGGATAGGATAGGATAGATGATATTATAGGATAGAGGATAGAATATGATAGAGGATACGATATTATACAGGATACGATAGGATAGAGGATTGGATAGGGGATTGGATAGGATAGAGGATAGGATAGGATAGAGGATAGGATAGGATAGAGGATAGGATAGGATAGAGGATGGGATAGGATAGAGGATAGGATAGGATAGAGGATAGGATAGGATAGAGGATAGGATAGGATAGGACAGAGGATAGGATAGGGGATTGGATAGGATAGAGGACAGGAGACGATAGAGGATAGTATAGGATAGAGGATAGGATAGGATAGATGATATTATAGGAAAGAGGATAGGATAGGATAGAGGATGGGATAGGATAGAGTATATAATAGGATAGAGCATAGGATAGGATAGGATTGAGGGTAGGATAGGATAGAGGATAGGATAGGATAGAGGACAGGATAGGGGATTGGATAGGATATAGGACAGGAGACGATAGAAGATAAGATAGGGAATTGGATAGGATAGAGGAAAGGAGACGATAGAGATTGGATAGGATAGATGATATAATAGGAAAGAGGATAGGATATGATAGAGGATACGACATTAAAGAGGATAGGACAGGATAGAGGATAGGATAGGATAGAGGATAGGATAGAGGATAGGATAGAGGATAGGATAGGATAGAGGATAGGATAGAGGATAGGATAGGATAGAGGATATGATACGATAGCGGATAGGATATAATGGAGTATAGGATAGTAATGAGGATAGGATAGCGTTGCGGATAGGATAGGATAGAGGATAGGATAGCGTTGAGGATAGGATAGGATAGAGGATAGGATAGGATAGAGGATAGGTTAGGATAGAGGATAGGATAGGATAGAGAATAGGATAGGATAGAGGATAGGATAGGATAGAGGATAGGATAGAGGATTGGATAGGATAGAGGATAGGATAGAGGATTGGATAAGATAGAGGATTTTATAGGATAGAGGATATGATAGGATAGCGGATAGGATATAATGGAGTATAGGATAGGAATGAGGATAGGATAGCGTTGAGGATAGGATAGGATAGAGGATAGGATAGGATAGAGGATAGGTTAGGATAGAGAATAGGATAGGATAGAGGATAGGATAGGATAGCTGATAGGATATAATGGAGTATAGGATAGGAATGAGGATAGGATAGCGTTGAGGATAGGATAGGATAGAGGATAGGATAGGATAGAGGATAGGTTAGGATAGAGAATAGGATAGGATAGAGGATAGGATAGGAAAGAGGATAGGATAGTATAGAGGATAGGGTAGGATAGAGGATAGGATAGGATAGACGATAGGATATCATAGAGGATAGGATAGGATAGAGGATAGGAGAGGATAGAGGATAGGTTAGGATAGAGGATAAGATAGGATAGAGGATAGGATAGGATAGAGGATTGGTTAGTATAAAGGATAGGAGAGGATAGAGGATAGGATAGGATTGAGGATAGGATAGGATAGAGGATAGGATAGGATATAGGATAGGATAGGATAGAGGATAGGATAGGATAGAGGATAGGATAGGGGATTGGATAGGATAGAGGACAGGAGACGATAGAAGATAGGATAGGGGATTGGATAGGATAGAGGAAAGGAGGCGATAGATATTGGATAGGATAGATGATATTATAGGAAAGAGGATATGATAGGATAGCGGATAGGATATAATGGAGTATAGGATAGGAATGAGGATAGGATAGCGTTGAGGATAGGATAGGATAGAGGATAGGATACGATAGAGGATAGGTTAGGATAGAGGATAGGATAGGATAGAGGATAGGATAGGTAAGAGGATAGGATAGGATAGAGGATAGGTTAGGATAGAGGATAGGATAGGGGATTGGATAGGATAGAGGACAGGAGACGATAGATGATAAGATAGGGGATTGGATAGGTTAGGATAGAGGATAGGATAGGATAGAGGATAGGATAGGATAGAGGATAGGATAGGATAGAGTATAGAATAGGATAGAGCATAGGATAGGATAGGATTGAGGGCAGTATAGGATAGAGGATAGGATAGGATAGAGGATAGGATAGGGGATTGGATAGGATAGAGGATAGGATAGGGTAGATGATATTATAGGCAAGAGGATAGGATATGATAGAGGATACGATATTATAGAGGATAGGATAGGATAGAGAATAGGATACGATAGAGGATAGGTTAGGATAGAGTATAGGATAGGATAGAGGATAGGATAGGATAGAGGATAGGATAGGATAGAGGATAGGATAGGATAGGATAGAGGATATGATAGGATAGAGGATAGGATAGGATAGAGGATAGGATAGGATAGAGGATAGGATAGGATAGAGGATAGGATAGGATAGAGGATAGGATAGGATAGAGGATTGGATAGGATAGAGGATATGATAGGATAGCGGATAGGATATAATGGAGTATAGGATAGGAATGAGGATAGGATAGGTTTCAGGATAGGATAGGATAGAGGATAGGATAAGACTGAGGATAGGTTAGGATAGAGGATAGGATAGGATAGAGGATAGGATAGAGGATTGGTTAGTATAAAGGATAGGAGAGGATAGAGGATAGGATAGGATTGAGGATAGGATAGGATAGAGGATAGGATAGGATAGAGGATAGGATAGGATAGAGGATAGGATAGGATAGAGGATACGATATTATAGAGGATAGGACAGGATAGAGGATAGGATAGGATAGAGGATAGGATAGGATAGAGGATAGGATAGGATAGAGGATAGGATAGGATAGGATAGAGGATATGATAGGATAGAGGATAGGATAGGATAGAGGATAGGATAGGATAGAGGATAGGATAGGATAGAGGATAGGATAGGATAGAGGATAGGATAGGATAGAGGATTGGATAGGATAGAGGATATGATAGGATAGCGGATAGGATATAATGGAGTATAGGATAGGAATGAGGATAGGATAGGTTTCGGGATAGGATAGGATAGAGGATAGGATAAGACAGAGGATAGGTTAGGATAGAGGATAGGATAGGATAGAGGATAGGATAGAGGATTGGTTAGTATAAAGGATAGGAGAGGATAGAGGATAGGATAGGATTGAGGATAGGATAGGATAGAGGATAGGATAGGATAGAGGATAGGATAGGATAGAGGATACGATATTATAGAGGATAGGACAGGATAGAGGATAGGATAGGATAGAGGATAGGATAGGATAGAGGATAGGATAGGATAGAGGATTGGATAGGATAGAGGATATGATAGGATAGCGGATAGGATATAATGGAGTATAGGATAGGAATGAGGATAGGATAGGTTTCAGGATAGGATAGGATAGAGGATAGGATAAGACAGAGGATAGGTTAGGATAGAGGATAGGATAGGATAGAGGATAGGATAGAGGATTGGTTAGTATAAAGGATAGGAGAGGATAGAGGATAGGATAGGATTGAGGATAGGATAGGATAGAGGATAGGATAGGATAGAGGATAGGATAGGATAGAGGATAGGATAGGATAGAGGATACGATATTATAGAGGATAGGACAGGATAGAGGATAGGATAGGATAGAGGATAGGATAGGATAGAGGATAGGATAGGATAGAGGATAGGATAGGATAGGATAGAGGATATGATAGGATAGAGGATAGGATAGGATAGAGGATAGGATAGGATAGAGGATAGGATAGGATAGAGGATAGGATAGGATAGAGGATAGGATAGGATAGAGGATTGGATAGGATAGAGGATATGATAGGATAGCGGATAGGATATAATGGAGTATAGGATAGGAATGAGGATAGGATAGGTTTCAGGATAGGATAGGATAGAGGATTGGATAGGATAGAGGATATGATAGGATAGCGGATAGGATATAATGGAGTATAGGATAGGAATGAGGATAGGATAGGTTTCAGGATAGGATAGGATAGAGGATAGGATAAGACTGAGGATAGGTTAGGATAGAGGATAGGATAGGATAGAGGATAGGATAGAGGATTGGTTAGTATAAAGGATAGGAGAGGATAGAGGATAGGATAGGATTGAGGATAGGATAGGATAGAGGATAGGATAGGATAGAGGATAGGATAGGATAGAGGATAGGATAGGATAGAGGATACGATATTATAGAGGATAGGACAGGATAGAGGATAGGATAGGATAGAGGATAGGATAGGATAGAGGATAGGATAGGATAGAGGATAGGATAGGATAGGATAGAGGATATGATAGGATAGAGGATAGGATAGGATAGAGGATAGGATAGGATAGAGGATAGGATAGGATAGAGGATAGGATAGGATAGAGGATAGGATAGGATAGAGGATTGGATAGGATAGAGGATATGATAGGATAGCGGATAGGATATAATGGAGTATAGGATAGGAATGAGGATAGGATAGGTTTCAGGATAGGATAGGATAGAGGATAGGATAAGACAGAGGATAGGTTAGGATAGAGGATAGGATAGGATAGAGGATAGGATAGAGGATTGGTTAGTATAAAGGATAGGAGAGGATAGAGGATAGGATAGGATTGAGGATAGGATAGGATAGAGGATAGGATAGGATAGAGGATAGGATAGGATAGAGGATACGATATTATAGAGGATAGGACAGGATAGAGGATAGGATAGGATAGAGGATAGGATAGGATAGAGGATAGGATAGGATAGAGGATTGGATAGGATAGAGGATATGATAGGATAGCGGATAGGATATAATGGAGTATAGGATAGGAATGAGGATAGGATAGGTTTCAGGATAGGATAGGATAGAGGATAGGATAAGACAGAGGATAGGTTAGGATAGAGGATAGGATAGGATAGAGGATACGATATTATAGAGGATAGGACAGGATAGAGGATAGGATAGGATAGAGGATAGGATAGGATAGAGGATAGGATAGGATAGAGGATAGGATAGGATAGGATAGAGGATATGATAGGATAGAGGATAGGATAGGATAGAGGATAGGATAGGATAGAGGATAGGATAGGATAGAGGATAGGATAGGATAGAGGATTGGATAGGATAGAGGATATGATAGGATAGCGGATAGGATATAATGGAGTATAGGATAGGAATGAGGATAGGATAGTTTTCAGGATAGGATAGGATAGAGGATGGGATATTATAGAGGATAAGACAGGATAGAGGATAGGATAGGATAGAGGATAGGATAGGATACAGGATAGGACAGGATAGAGGATAGGATAGGATAGAGGATAGGATAGGATAGAGGATAGGATAGGGGATTGGATAGGATAGATTACAGGAGACGATAGAAGATAGGATAGGGGATTGGATAGGATAGAGGAAAGGAGACGATAGAGATTGGATAGGATAGATAATATTATAGGAAAGAGGATAGGATATGATAGAGGATACGATATTATAGAGGATAGGACAGGATAGAGGATAGGATAGGATAGAGGATAGGATAGGATTGAGGATAGGATAGGATAGAGGATAGGATAGGATAGAGGATAGGATAAGATAGAGGATAGGTTAGGATAGAGGATAGGATAGGATAGGATAGAGGATAGGATAGTATAGAGGATAGGAGAGGATAGAGGATAGGATAGGATAGAGGATAGGATAGGATAGAGGATAGGATAGGATAGAGGATAGGATAGAGGATTGGTTAGTATAAAGGATAGGAGAGGATAGAGGATAGGATAGGATTGAGGATAGGATAGGATAGAGGATAGGATAGGATAGAGGATAGGCTAGGATAGAGGATAGGTTAGGATGGAGGATAGGATAGGATAGAGGATAGGATAGGATAGAGGATAGGATAGGATAGGATAGAGGATGGGATAGGATAGAGTATAGAATAGGATAGAGCATAGGAGAGGATAGGATTGAGGGTAGGATAGGATAGAGGATAGGATAGGATAGAGGATAGGATAGGGGATTGGATAGGATAGAGGACAGGAGACGATAGAAGATAGGATAGGGGATTGGATAGGATAGAGGAAAGGAGACGATAGAGATTGGATAGGATAGATGATATTATAGGGAAGAGGATAGGATATGATAGAGGATACGATATTATAGAGGATAGGACATGATAGAGGATAGGATAGGATAGAGGATAGGATAGGATACAGGACAGGATAGGATAGAGGATAGGATAGGATAGAGGATAGGTTAGGATAGAGGATAGGATAGGATAGAGGATAGGATAGGATAGAGGATAGGATAGGAAAGAGGATAGGATAGGATACATGATAGGTTAGGATAGAGGATAGGATAGGATAGAGGATAGGATAGGATAGAGGATAGGATAGGATAGAGTATAGAATAGGATAGAGCATAGGATAGGATAGGATTGAGGGCAGTATAGGATAGAGGATAGGATAGGATAGAGGATAGGATAGGGGATTGGATAGGATAGAGGCCAGGAGACGATAGATGATAAGATAGGGGATTGGATAGGATAGAGGATAGGATAGGATAGAGGATAGGATAGGGGATTGGATAGGATCGAGGATAGGAGACGATGGAGGATAGCATAGGATAGAGGATAGGATAGGATAGAGCAGACGATAGAGGATAGGATAGGATAGAGGATAGGATAGGATAGAGGATTGGATAGGATAGAGGATATGATAGGATAGCGGATAGGATATAATGGAGTATAGGATAGGAATGAGGATAGGATAGGTTTCAGGATAGGACAGGATAGAGGATAGGATAGGATAGAGGATAGGATAGGATAGAGGATAGGATAGGGGATTGGATAGGATAGATTACAGGAGACGATAGAAGATAGGATAGGGGATTGGATAGGATAGAGGAAAGGAGACGATAGAGATTGGATAGGATAGATAATATTATAGGAAAGAGGAAAGGATATGATAGAGGATACGATATTATAGAGGATAGGACAGGATAGAGGATAGGATAGGATAGAGGATAGGATAGGATTGAGGATAGGATAGGATAGAGGATAGGATAGGATAGAGGATAGGATAAGATAGAGGATAGGTTAGGATAGAGGATAGGATAGGATAGGATAGAGGATAGGATAGTATAGAGGATAGGAGAGGATAGAGGATAGGATAGGATAGAGGATAGGATAGGATAGAGGATAGGATAGGATAGAGGATAGGATAGAGGATTGGTTAGTATAAAGGATAGGAGAGGATAGAGGATAGGATAGGATTGAGGATAGGATAGGATAGAGGATAGGATAGGATAGAGGATAGGCTAGGATAGAGGATAGGTTAGGATGGAGGATAGGATAGGATAGAGGATAGGATAAGATAGAGGATAGGATAGGATAGGATAGAGGATGGGATAGGATAGAGTATAGAATAGGATAGAGCATAGGAGAGGATAGGATTGAGGGTAGGATAGGATAGAGGATAGGATAGGATAGAGGATAGGATAGGGGATTGGATAGGATAGAGGACAGGAGACGATAGAAGATAGGATAGGGGATTGGATAGGATAGAGGAAAGGAGACGATAGAGATTGGATAGGATAGATGATATTATAGGGAAGAGGATAGGATATGATAGAGGATACGATATTATAGAGGATAGGACATGATAGAGGATAGGATAGGATAGAGGATAGGATAGGATACAGGACAGGATAGGATAGAGGATAGGATAGGATAGAGGATAGGTTAGGATAGAGGATAGGATAGGATAGAGGATAGGATAGGATAGAGGATAGGATAGGAAAGAGGATAGGATAGGATACATGATAGGTTAGGATAGAGGATAGGATAGGATAGAGGATAGGATAGGATAGAGGATAGGATAGGATAGAGTATAGAATAGGATAGAGCATAGGATAGGATAGGATTGAGGGCAGTATAGGATAGAGGATAGGATAGGATAGAGGATAGGATAGGGGATTGGATAGGATAGAGGACAGGAGACGATAGATGATAAGATAGGGGATTGGATAGGATAGAGGATAGGATAGGATAGAGGATAGGATAGGGGATTGGATAGGATCGAGGATAGGAGACGATGGAGGATAGCATAGGATAGAGGATAGGATACGATAGAGCAGACGATAGAGGATAGGATAGGATAGAGGATAGGGTAGGGGATTGGATAGGATAGAGGATAGGATAGGATAGGATAGAGGATAGGATAGGATAGAGGATAGGATAGGATTGAGGATAGGATAGGATAGAGGATAGGATAGGATGGAGGATAGGCTAGGATAGAGGATAGGATAGGATAGAGGATAGGATAGGATAGAGGATAGGATAGGATAGAGGATAGGATAGGATAGAGGATAGGATAGGATAGAGGATAGGATAGGATAGAGGATGGGATAGGATAGAGTATAGAATAGGATAGAGCATAGGAGAGGATAGGATTGAGGGTAGGATAGGATATAGGATAGGATAGGATAGAGGATAGGATAGGGGATTGGATAGGATAGAGGACAGGAGACGATAGAAGATAGGATATGGGATTGGATAGGATAGAGGAAAGGAGACGATAGAGATTGGATAGGATAGATGATATTATAGGAAAGAGGATAGGATATGATAGAGGATACGATATTATAGAGGATAGGTCAGGATAGAGGATAGGATAGGATAGAGGATAGGATAGGATTGAGGATAGGATAGGATAGAGGATAGGATAGGATAGAGGATAGGATAAGATAGAGGATAGGTTAGGATAGAGGATAGGATAGGATAGGATAGAGGATAGGATAGTATAGAGGATAGGAGAGGATAGAGGATAGGATAGGATAGAGGATAGGATAGGATAGAGGATAGGATAGGATAGAGGATAGGATAGGATAGAGGATAGGATAGAGGATTGGTTAGTATAAAGGATAGGAGAGGATAGAGGATAGGATAGGATTGAGGATAGGATAGGATAGAGGATAGGATAGGATAGAGGATAGGCTAGGATAGAGGATAGGTTAGGATAGAGGATAGGATAGGATAGAGGATAGGATAGGATAGAGGATAGGATAGGATAGAGGATAGGATAGGATAGAGGATGGGATAGGATAGAGTATAGAATAGGATAGAGCATAGGAGAGGATAGGATTGAGGGTAGGATAGGATAGAGGATAGGATAGGATAGAGGATAGGATAGGGGATTGGATAGGATAGAGGACAGGAGACGATAGAAGATAGGATAGGGGATTGGATAGGATAGAGGAAAGGAGACGATAGAGATTGGATAGGATAGATGATATTATAGGGAAGAGGATAGGATATGATAGAGGATACGATATTATAGAGGATAGGACATGATAGAGGATAGGATAGGATAGAGGATAGGATAGGATACAGGACAGGATAGGATACAGGACAGGATAGGATAGAGGATAGGATAGGATAGAGGATAGGTTAGGATAGAGGATAGGATAGGATAGAGGATAGGATAGGATAGAGGATAGGATAGGAAAGAGGATAGGATAGGATACAGGATAGGTTAGGATAGAGGATAGGATAGGATAGAGGATAGGATAGGATAGAGGATAGGATAGGATAGACTATAGAATAGGATAGAGCATAGGATAGGATAGGATTGAGGGCAGTATAGGATAGAGGATAGGATAGGATAGAGGATAGGATAGGGGATTGGATAGGATAGAGGACAGGAGACGATAGATGATAAGATAGGGGATTGGATAGGATAGAGGATAGGATAGGATAGAGGATAGGATAGGGGATTGGATAGGATCGAGGATAGGAGACGATGGAGGATAGCATAGGATAGAGGATAGGATAGGATAGAGCAGATGATAGAGGATAGGATAGGATAGAGGATAGGGTAGGGGATTGGATAGGATAGAGGATAGGATAGGGTAGATGATATTATAGGCAAGAGGATAGGATATGATAGAGGATACGATATTATAGAGGATAGGATAGGATAGAGAATAGGATACGATAGAGGATAGGTTAGGATAGAGTATAGGATAGGATAGAGGATAGGATAGGATAGAGGATAGGATAGGATAGAGGATAGGATAGGATAGAGGATAGGATAGGATAGAGGATAGGATAGGATAGAGGATAGGATAGGATAGGATAGAGGATAGGATAGGATAGAGGATAGGATAGGATAGAGGATAGGATATGATAGAGGATAGGATAGGATAGAGGATAGGATAGGATAGAGGATAGGATAGGATAGAGGATAGGATAGGATAGGATAGAGGATAGGATAGGATAGGATAGAGGATAGGATAGGATAGAGGATAGGATAGGATAGAGGATAGGATATGATAGAGGATAGGATAGGATAGAGGATAGGATAGGATAGAGGATAGGATAGGATAGAGGATAGGATAGGATAGAGGATAGGATAGGATAGAGGATAGGATAGGATAGAGGATAGGATAGGATAGAGGATAGGATAGGATAGAGGATAGGATAGGATAGAGGATAGGATAGAGGATTGGTTAGTATAAAGGATAGGAGAGGATAGAGGATAGGATAGGATTGAGGATAGGATAGGATAGAGGATAGGATAGGATAGAGGATAGGCTAGGATAGAGGATAGGATAGGATAGAGGATAGGATAGGATAGAGGATAGGATAGGATAGAGGATAGGATAGGATAGAGGATAGGATAGGATAGAGGATGGGATAGGATAGAGTATAGAATAGGATAGAGCATAGGAGAGGATAGGATTGAGGGTAGGATAGGATAGAGGATAGGATAGGATAGAGGATAGGATAGGGGATTGGATAGGATAGAGGACAGGAGACGATAGAAGATAGGATATTGGATTGGATAGGATAGAGGAAAGGAGACGATAGAGATTGGATAGGATAGATGATATTATAGGGAAGAGGATAGGATATGATAGAGGATACGATATTATAGAGGATAGGACATGATAGAGGATAGGATAGGATAGAGGACAGGATAGGATACAGGACAGGATAGGATAGAGGATAGGATAGGATAGAGGATAGGTTAGGATAGAGGATAGGATAGGATACAGGACAGGATAGGATAGAGGATAGGATAGGATAGAGGATAGGTTAGGATAGAGGATAGGATAGGATAGAGGATAGGATAGGATAGAGTATAGAATAGGATAGAGCATAGGATAGGATAGGATTGAGGGCAGTATAGGATATCGGATAGGATAGGATAGAGGATAGGATAGGGGATTGGATAGGATAGAGGACAGGAGACGATAGATGATAAGATAGGGGATTGGATAGGATAGAGGATAGGATAGGATAGAGGATAGGATAGGGGATTGGATAGGATCGAGGATAGGAGACGATGGAGGATAGCATAGGATAGAGGATAGGATAGGATAGAGCAGACGATAGAGGATAGGATAGGATAGAGGATAGGGTAGGGGATTGGATAGGATAGAGGATAGGATAGGGTAGATGATATTATAGGCAAGAGGATAGGATATGATAGAGGATACGATATTATAGAGGATAGGATAGGATAGAGAATAGGATACGATAGAGGATAGGTTAGGATAGAGTATAGGATAGGATAGAGGATAGGATAGGATAGAGGATAGGATAGGATAGAGGATAGGATAGGATAGAGGATAGGATAGGATAGAGGATAGGATAGGATAGGATAGAGGATAGGATAGGATAGAGGATAGGATAGGATAGAGGATAGGATATGATAGAGGATAGGATAGGATAGAGGATATAATAGGATAGAGGATAGGATAGGATAGAGGATAGGATAGGATAGAGGATAGGATAGGATAGAGGATAGGATAGGATAGGATAGAGGATAGGATAGGATAGAGGATAGGATAGGATAGAGGATAGGATATGATAGAGGATAGGATAGGATAGAGGATAGGATAGGATAGAGGATAGGATAGGATAGAGGATAGGATAGGGGATTGTATAGGATAGAGGACAGGAGACGATAGAAGATAGGATAGGGGATTGGATAGGATAGAGGAAAGGAGACGATAGAGATTGGATAGGATAGATGATATTATAGGGAAGAGGATAGGATATGATAGAGGATACGATATTATAGAGGATAGGACATGATAGAGGATAGGATAGGATAGAGGACAGGATAGGATACAGGACAGGATAGGATAGAGGATAGGATAGGATAGAGGATAGGTTAGGATAGAGGATACGACATTAAAGAGGATAGGACAGGATAGAGGATAGGATAGGATAGAGGATAGGATAGGATAGAGGATAGGATAGGATAGAGCATAGGATAGGATAGGATTGAGGGTAGGATAGGATAGAGGATAGGATAAGGGATTGGATAGGATAGATGACAGGAGACGATAGCAGATAGGATAGGGGATTGGATAGGATAGAGGAAAGGAGACGATAGAGATTGTATAGGATAGATGATATTATAGGAAAGAGGATAGGATATGATAGAGTATACGATATTATAGAGGATAGGACAGGATAGAGGATAGGATAGGATAGAGGATAGGATAGGATACAGGATAGGATAGGATAGAGGATAGGATAGGATAGAGGATAGGTTAGGATAGATGATAGGACAGGATAGAGGATAGGATAGAATAGAGGATAGGATAGGATAGAGGATGGGATAGGATAGAGTACAGAATAGGATAGAGCATAGGATAGGATAGGATTGAGGGTAGGATAGGATAGAGGATAGGATAGGATAGAGGATAGGATAGGGGATTGGATAGCATAGAGGACAGGAGACGATAGAAGATAAGATAGGGGATTGGATAGGATGGAGGAAAGGAGACGATAGAGATTGGATAAGATAGATTATATAATAGGAAAGAGGATAGGATATGATAAAGGATAGGACAGGATAGAGGATAGGATAGGATAGAGGATAGGATAGGATACAGGATAGGATAGGATAGAGGATAGGATAGGATAGAGGATAGGTTAGGATAGAGGATAGGATAGGATAGAGGATAGGATAGGATAGAGGATAGGATAGAGGATAGGATAGAGGATTGGATAGGATAGAGGATATGATAGGATAGCGGATAGGATATAATGGACTATAGGATAGGAATGAGCATAGGATAGGGTTGAGGATAAGATAGGATAGAGGATAGGATAGGATAGAGTATAGAATAGGATAGAGCATAGGATAGGATAGGATTGAGGGCAGTATAGGATAGAGGATAGGATAGGATAGAGGATAGGATAGGATAGAGGATAGGATAGGGGATTGGATAGGATAGAGGATAGGAGACGATAGATGATAAGATAGGGGATTGGATAGGATAGAGGATAGGATAGGATAGAGGATAGGATAGGGGATTGGATAGGATCGAGGATAGGAGACGATGGAGGATAGCATAGGATAGAGGATAGGATAGGATAGAGCAGACGATAGAGGATAGGATAGGTTAGAGGATAGGGTAGGGGATTGGATAGGATAGAGGATAGGATAGGGTAGATGATATTATAGGCAAGAGGATAGGATATGATAGAGGATACGATATTATAGAGGATAGGATAGGATAGAGAATAGGATACGATAGAGGATAGGTTAGGATAGAGTATAGGATAGGATAGAGGATAGGATAGGATAGAGGATAGGATAGGATAGAGGATAGGATAGGATAGAGGATAGGATAGGATAGAGGATAGGATAGGATAGAGGATAGGATAGGATAGAGGATAGGATAGGATAGAGGATAGGATAGGATAGAGGATAGGATAGGATAGAGGATAGGATAGGATAGGATAGAGGATAGGATAGGATAGAGGATAGGATAGAGGATTGGATAGGATAGAGGATATGATAGGACAGCGGATAGGATATAATGGACTATAGGATGGGTATGAGGATAGGATAGGGTTGAGGATAGGATAGGATAGAGGATAGGATAGAGGAAAGGATAGAGGATAGGATAGAGGATAGGATAGAGGATTGGATAGGGTAGAGGATGGGATAGGATAGAGGATAGGATAGGATAGAGGATAGGATAGTATAGAGGATAGGATAGGATAGAGGATAGGATAGGATAGAGGATAGGATAGGATAGAGGATAGGATAGAGGATTGGTTAGTATAATGGATAGGAGAGGATAGAGGATAGGATAGGATTGAGGATAGGATAGGATAGAGGATAGGATAGGATGGAGGATAGGATAGGATAGAGCATGGGATAGGATAGGATTGAGGGTAGGATAGGATAGAGGATAGGATAAGGGATTGGATAGGATAGATGACAGGAGACGATAGCAGATAGGATAGGGGATTGGATAGGATAGAGGAAAGGAGACGATAGAGATTGGATAGGATAGATGATATTATAGGAAAGAGGATAGGATATGATAGAGTATACGATATTATAGAGGATAGGACAGGATAGAGGATAGGATAGGATAGAGGATAGGATAGGATACAGGATAGGATAGGATAGAGGATAGGATAGGATAGAGGATAGGTTAGGATAGATGATAGGATAGGATAGAAGATAGGATAGGATAGAGGATAGGATAGGATAGAGGATGGGATAGGATAGAGTATAGAATAGGATAGAGCATAGGATAGGATAGGATTGAGGGTAGGATAGGATAGAGGATAGGATAGGATAGAGGATAGGATAGGATAGAGGATAGGATAGGATAGAGGATAGGATAGGATAGGATAGAGGATAGGATAGGATAGAGGATAGGATAGAGGATAGGATAGAGGATTGGATAGGATAGAGGATATGATAGGACAGCGGATAGGATATAATGGACTATAGGATAGGAATGAGGATAGGATAGGGTTGAGGATAGGATAGGATAGAGGATAGGATAGAGGAAAGGATAGAGGATTGGATAGAGGATAGGATTGAGGATTGGATAGGATAGAGGATGGGATAGGATAGAGGATAGGATAGGATAGAGGATAGGATAGTATAGAGGATAGGATAGGATAGAGGATAGGATAGGATAGAGGATAGGATAGGATAGAGGATAGGATAGAGGATTGGTTAGTATAATGGATAGGAGAGGATAGAGGATAGGATAGGATTGAGGATAGGATAGGATAGAGGATAGGATAGGATAGAGCATAGGATAGGATAGAGCATAGGATAGGATAGGATTGAGGGTAGGATAGGATAGAGGATAGGATAGGATAGAGGATAGGTTAGGATAGATGATAGGATAGGATAGAAGATAGGATAGGATAGAGGATAGGATAGGATAGAGGATGGGATAGGATAGAGTATAGAATAGGATAGAGCATAGGATAGGATAGGATTGAGGGTAGGATAGGATAGAGGATAGGATAGGATAGAGGATAGGATAGGATAGAGGATAGGATAGGATAGAGGATAGGATAGGATAGGATAGAGGATAGGATAGGATAGAGGATAGGATAGAGGATAGGATAGAGGATTGGATAGGATAGAGGATATGATAGGACAGCGGATAGGATATAATGGACTATAGGATAGGAATGAGGATAGGATAGGGTTGAGGATAGGATAGGATAGAGGATAGGATAGAGGAAAGGATAGAGGATTGGATAGAGGATAGGATTGAGGATTGGATAGGATAGAGGATGGGATAGGATAGAGGATAGGATAGGATAGAGGATAGGATAGTATAGAGGATAGGATAGGATAGAGGATAGGATAGGATAGAGGATAGGATAGAGGATTGGTTAGTATAATGGATAGGAGAGGATAGAGGATAGGATAGGATTGAGGATAGGATAGGATAGAGGATAGGATAGGATAGAGCATAGGATAGGATAGAGCATAGGATAGGATAGGATTGAGGGTAGGATAGGATAGAGGATAGGATAAGGGATTGGATAGGATAGATGACAGGAGACGATAGCAGATAGGATAGGGGATTGGATAGGATAGAGGAAAGGAGACGATAGAGATTGGATAGGATAGATGATATTATAGGAAAGAGGATAGGATATGATAGAGTATACGATATTATAGAGGATAGGATAGGATAGATGATAGGATAGGATAGAGGATAGGATAGGATACAGGATAGGATAGGATAGAGGATAGGATAGGATAGAGGATAGGTTAGGATAGATGATAGGATAGGATAGAAGATAGGATAGGATAGAGAATAGGATAGGATAGAGGATTTGATAGTATAGAGTATAGAATAGGATAGAGCATAGGATAGGATAGGATTGAGGGTAGGATAGGATAGAGGATAGGATAGGATAGAGGATAGGATAGGGGATTGGATAGCATAGAGGACAGGAGACGATAGAAGATAAGATAGGGGATTGGATAGGATGGAGGAAAGGAGACGATAGAGATTGGATAAGATAGATGATATAATAGGAAAGAGGATAGGATATGATAGAGGATAGGACAGGATAGAGGATAGGATAGGATAGAGGATAGGATAGGATACAGGATAGGATAGGATAGAGGATAGGATAGGATAGAGGATAGGTTAGGATAGAGGATAGGATAGGATAGAGGATAGGATAGGATAGAGGATAGGATAGGGTAGATGATAGGATAGAGAATAGGATAGGATAGAGGATAGGATAGAATAGAGGATAGGATCGGATAGAGGATAGGATAGGGGATTGGATAGTATAGAGGATAAGATAGGATAGAGGATAGGATAGGATAGAGGATCGGATAGGATAGAGGATAGGATAGGATAGAGGATAGGATAGGATAGTGGATAGGATAGGGGATTGGATAGGATAGAGGATAGGATAGGATAGGATAGAGGATAGTATAGGATAGAGGATATGATAGGATAGAGGATAGGATGGGATAGAGGATAGGATAGGATAGAGGATAGGATGGGATAGAGGATAGGATAGGGGATTGGATAGGATAGAGGACAGGAGACGATAGAAGATAAGATAGGGGATTGGATAGGATAGAGGACAGGAGACGATAGAAGATAAGATAGGGGATTGGATAGGATAGAGGAAAGGAGACGATAGAGATTGGATAGGATAGATGATATTATAGGAAAGAGGATAGGATATGATAGAGGATACGATATTATAGAGGACAGGACAGGATAGAGGATAGGATAGGATAGAGGATAGGATAGGATAGAGGATAGGATAGGATAGAGGATAGGATAGGATAGAGGATAGGATAGGATGGAGGATAGGATAGGATACAGGATAGGATAGGATAGAGGATAGGATAGGATAGAGGATAGGTTAGGATAGATGATAGGATAGGATAGAAGATAGGATAGGATAGAGAATAGGATAGGATAGAGGATTTGATAGTATAGAGTATAGAATAGGATAGAGCATAGGATAGGATAGGATTGAGGGTAGGATAGGATAGAGGATAGGATAGGATAGAGGATAGGATAGGGGATTGGATAGCATAGAGGACAGGAGACGATAGAAGATAAGATAGGGGATTGGATAGGATGGAGGAAAGGAGACGATAGAGATTGGATAAGATAGATGATATAATAGGAAAGAGGATAGGATATGATAGAGGATAGGACAGGATAGAGGATAGGATAGGATAGAGGATAGGATAGGATACAGGATAGGATAGGATAGAGGATAGGATAGGATAGAGGATAGGTTAGGATAGAGGATAGGATAGGATAGAGGATAGGATAGGATAGAGGATAGGATAGGGTAGATGATAGGATAGAGAATAGGATAGGATAGAGGATAGGATAGAATAGAGGATAGGATCGGATAGAGGATAGGATAGGGGATTGGATAGTATAGAGGATAAGATAGGATAGAGGATAGGATAGGATAGAGGATCGGATAGGATAGAGGATAGGATAGGATAGAGGATAGGATAGGATAGTGGATAGGATAGGGGATTGGATAGGATAGAGGATAGGATAGGATAGGATAGAGGATAGTATAGGATAGAGGATATGATAGGATAGAGGATAGGATGGGATAGAGGATAGGATAGGATAGAGGATAGGATGGGATAGAGGATAGGATAGGGGATTGGATAGGATAGAGGACAGGAGACGATAGAAGATAAGATAGGGGATTGGATAGGATAGAGGACAGGAGACGATAGAAGATAAGATAGGGGATTGGATAGGATAGAGGAAAGGAGACGATAGAGATTGGATAGGATAGATGATATTATAGGAAAGAGGATAGGATATGATAGAGGATACGATATTATAGAGGACAGGACAGGATAGAGGATAGGATAGGATAGAGGATAGGATAGGATAGAGGATAGGATAGGATAGAGGATAGGATAGGATAGAGGATAGGATAGGATGGAGGATAGGATAGGATAGAGGATAGGATAGGATAGAGGATAGGATAGGATAGAGGATAGGATAGGATAGAGGATAGGATAGGATAGAGGATAGGATAGAGGATAGGATAGGATAGGATAGAGGATAGGATAGGATAGTGGATAGGATAGGATAGAGGATGTGATAGGATAGAGTATAGAATAGGATAGAGCATAGGATAGGATAGGATTGAGGGTAGGATAGGATAGGGGATTGGATAGGATAGAGGATAGGAGACGATAGATGATAAGATAGGGGATTGGATAGGATAGAGGATAGGATAGGATAGAGGATAGGATAGGGGATTGGATAGGATCGAGGATAGGAGACGATGGAGGATAGCATAGGATAGAGGATAGGATAGGATAGAGCAGACGATAGAGGATAGGATAGGTTAGAGGATAGGGTAGGGGATTGGATAGGATAGAGGATAGGATAGGGTAGATGATATTATAGGCAAGAGGATAGGATATGATAGAGGATACGATATTATAGAGGATAGGATAGGATAGAGAATAGGATACGATAGAGGATAGGTTAGGATAGAGTATAGGATAGGATAGAGGATAGGATAGGATAGAGGATAGGATAGGATAGAGGATAGGATAGGATAGAGGATAGGATAGGATAGAGGATAGGATAGGATAGAGGATAGGATAGGATAGAGGATAGGATAGGATAGAGGATAGGATAGGATAGAGGATAGGATAGGATAGAGGATAGGATAGGATAGAGGATAGGATAGGATAGAGGATAGGATAGGATAGAGGATAGGATAGGATAGAGGATAGGATAGGATAGGATAGAGGATAGGATAGGATAGAGGATAGGATAGAGGATTGGATAGGATAGAGGATATGATAGGACAGCGGATAGGATATAATGGACTATAGGATGGGTATGAGGATAGGATAGGGTTGAGGATAGGATAGGATAGAGGATAGGATAGAGGAAAGGATAGAGGATAGGATAGAGGATAGGATAGAGGATTGGATAGGGTAGAGGATGGGATATGATAGAGGATAGGATAGGATAGAGGATAGGATAGTATAGAGGATAGGATAGGATAGAGGATAGGATAGGATAGAGGATAGGATAGGATAGAGGATAGGATAGAGGATTGGTTAGTATAATGGATAGGAGAGGATAGAGGATAGGATAGGATTGAGGATAGGATAGGATAGAGGATAGGATAGGATGGAGGATAGGATAGGATAGAGCATGGGATAGGATAGGATTGAGGGTAGGATAGGATAGAGGATAGGATAAGGGATTGGATAGGATAGATGACAGGAGACGATAGCAGATAGGATAGGGGATTGGATAGGATAGAGGAAAGGAGACGATAGAGATTGGATAGGATAGATGATATTATAGGAAAGAGGATAGGATATGATAGAGTATACGATATTATAGAGGATAGGACAGGATAGAGGATAGGATAGGATAGAGGATAGAATAGGATACAGGATAGGATAGGATAGAGGATAGGATAGGATAGAGGATAGGTTAGGATAGATGATAGGATAGGATAGAAGATAGGATAGGATAGAGGATAGGATAGGATAGAGGATGGGATAGGATAGAGTATAGAATAGGATAGAGCATAGGATAGGATAGGATTGAGGGTAGGATAGGATAGAGGATAGGATAGGATAGAGGATAGGATAGGATAGAGGATAGGATAGGATAGAGGATAGGATAGGATAGGATAGAGGATAGGATAGGATAGAGGATAGGATAGAGGATAGGATAGAGGATTGGATAGGATAGAGGATATGATAGGACAGCGGATAGGATATAATGGACTATAGGATAGGAATGAGGATTGGATAGGGTTGAGGATAGGATAGGATAGAGGATAGGATAGAGGAAAGGATAGAGGATAGGTTAGAGGATAGGATTGAGGATTGGATAGGATAGAGGATGGGATAGGATAGAGGATAGGATAGGATAGAGGATAGGATAGTATAGAGGATAGGATAGGATAGAGGATAGGATAGGATAGAGGATAGGATAGGATAGAGGATAGGATAGGATAGAGGATAGGATAGAGGATTGGTTAGTATAATGGATAGGAGAGGATAGAGGATAGGATAGGATTGAGGATAGGATAGGATAGAGGATAGGATAGGATAGAGGATAGGATAGAGGATTGGATAGGATAGAGGATATGATAGGATAGCGGATAGGATATAATGGACTATAGGATAGGAATGAGGATAGGATAGGGTTGAGGATAGGATAGGATAGAGGATAGGATAGAGGATAGGATAGAGGATTGGATAGGATAGAGGATGGGATAGGATAGAGGATAAGATAGGATAGAGGATAGGATAGGATAGAGGATAGGATAGAGGATTGGTTAGTATAAAGGATAGGAGAGGATAGGATAGGATTGAGGATAGGATAGGATAGAGGATAGGATAGGATAGAGGATAGGATAGGATAGAGGATAGGATAGGATAGAGGATAGGATAGGATAGAGGATAGGATAGGATAGAGGATAGGATAGGATAGAGGATAGGATAGGTTATTGGATAGGATAGAGGACAGGAGACGATAGAAGATAGGATAGGGGATTGGATAGGATAGAGGAAAGGAGACGATAGAGATTGGATAGGATAGATGATATTATAGGAAAGAGGATAGGATATGATAGAGGATACGATATTATAGAGGATAGGACAGGATAGAGGATAGGATAGGATAGAGGATAGGATAGGATACAGGATAGGATAGGATAGAGGATAGGATAGGATAGAGGATAGGTTAGGATAGAGGATAGGATAGGATAGAGGATAGGATAGGATAGAGGATAGGTAAGGATAGAGGATAGGATAGGATAGAGGATAGGATAGAGGATTGGATAGGATAGAGGATATGATAGGATAGCGGATAGGATATAATGGACTATAGGATAGGAATGAGGATAGGATAGGGTTGAGGATAGGATAGGATAGAGGATAGGATAGAGGATAGGATAGAGGATAGAATAGAGGATTGGATAGGATAGAGGATGGGATAGGATAGAGGATAGGATAGGATAGAGGATAGGATAGAGGATTGGATAGGATAGAGGATATGATAGGATAGCGGATAGGATATAATGGACTATAGGATAGGAATGAGGATAGGATAGGGTTGAGGATAGGATAGGATAGAGGATAGGATAGAGGATAGGATAGAGGATAGAATAGAGGATTGGATAGGATAGAGGATGGGATAGGATAGAGGATAGGATAGGATAGAGGATAGGATAGGATAGAGGATAGGATAGGATAGAGGATAGGATAGGATAGAGGATGGGATAGGATAGGGTATAGAATAGGATAGAGCATAGGATAGGATAGGATTGAGGGTAGGATAGGATAGAGGATAGGATAGGATAGAGGATAGGATAGGGGATTGGGTAGGATAGAGGACAGGAGACGATAGAAGATAAGATAGGGGATTGGATAGGATGGAGGAAAGGATAAGATAGAGGATAGGTTAGGATAGAGGATAGGAGAGGATAGGATAGAGGATAGGATAGGATAGAGGATAGGAGAGGATGGAGGATAGGATAGGATAGAGGATAGGATACAATAGAGGATAGGATAGGATAGAGGATAGGATAGGATAGAGGATAGGATAGGATAGAGGATAGGATAGAGGATTGGTTAGTATAAATGATAGGAGAGGATAGAGGATATGATAGGATTGAGGATAGGATAGGATAGAGGATAGGATAGGATAGAGGATAGGATAGGATAGAGGATAGGATAGGATAGAGGATAGGATAGGATAGAGGATAGGATAGGATAGAGGATAGGATAGGATAGGATAGAGGATAGGATAGGATAGAGTATAGGATAGGATAGAGGATAGGATAGGATAGCGGATAGGATAGGATAGAGGATAGGATAGGATAGAGGATAGGATAGGATAGAGGATAGGATACGATAGAGGATAGGATAGGATAGAGGATAGGATATGATAGAGGATACGATATTATAGAGGATAGGACAGGATAGAGGATAGGATAGGATAGAGGATAGGATAGGATAGAGGATAGGATAGAGGATAGGATAGAGGATAGGATAGAGGATAGGATAGGATAGAGGATAGGATATTGGATAGGATAGGTGGATTGGATAGGATAGAGGATATTATAGGATATAGGATATGATAGGATAGCCGATAGGATAGAAGATAGGATAGAGGATTGGATAGGATAGAGGATAGGATAGAGGATAGGATAGGATTGAGGATAGGATAGGATAGAGGATAGGATAGGATAGAGGATAGGATAGAGGATTGGATAGGATAGAGGATAGGATAGGATAGAGGATAGGATAGAGGATTCGATAGGATAGAGGATATGATAGGATAGCGGATAGGATATAATGGACTATAGGATAGGAATGAGGATAGGATAGGGTTGAGGATAGGATAGGATAGAGAATAGGATAGGATAGAGGATAGGTTAGGATAGAGTATAGGATAGGATAGAGGATAGGATAGGATAGCGGATAGGATAGGATAGGATAGAGGATAGGATAGGATAGAGGATAGGATAGGATAGAGGATAGGAGAGGATAGAGGATAGGATAGGATAGAGGATAGGATAGGATAGAGGATAGGATAGGATAGAGGATAGGATAGAGGATTCGATAGGATAGAGGATATGATAGGATAGCGGATAGGATATAATGGACTATAGGATAGGAATGAGGATAGGATAGGGTTGAGGATAGGATAGGATAGAGGATAGGATAGAGGATAGGATAGAGGATTGGATAGGATAGAGGATGGGATAGGATAGAGGATAAGATAGGATAGAGGATAGGATAGGATAGAGGATAGGATAGGATAGAGGATAGGATAGGATAGAGGATAGGATAGGATAGAGGATAGGATAGGATGGAGGATAGGATAGGATAGAGGATAGGATAGGATAGAGGACAGGATAGGATAGAGGATAGGATAGGATAGAGGATAGGATAGGATAGAGGATAGGATAGAGGATAGGATAGGATAGGATAGAGGATAGGATAGGATAGAGGATAGGATAGGATAGAGGATGTGATAGGATAGAGTATAGAATAGGATAGAGCATAGGATAGGATAGGATTGAGGGTAGGATAGGATAGAGGATAGGATAGGATAGACGATAGGAGAGGATAGAGGATAGGATAGGATAGAGGATAGGATAGGATAGAGGATAGGATAGGATAGAGGATAGGATAGAGGATTGGATAGGATAGAGGATATGATAGGATAGGGTAGAGGATAGGATAGCATAGAGGATAGGATCGTATAGAGGATAGGATAGGTGATTGGAAAGGATAGAGGATAGGATAGGGTAGATGATAGGATAGACAATAGGATAGGATAGTGGATAGGATAGGGGATTGGATAGGATAGAGGATAGGATAGGATAGGATAGAGGATAGTATAGGATAGAGGATATGATAGGATAGAGGATAGGATGGGATAGAGGATAGGATAGGATAGAGGATAGGATAGGGGATTGGATAGGATAGAGGATATGATAGGATAGGGTAGAGGATAGGATAGGATAGAGGATAGGATCGTATAGAGGATAGGATAGGTGATTGGATAGGATAGAGGATAGGATAGGGTAGATGATAGGATAGAGAATAGGATAGGATAGAGGATAGGATAGAATAGAGGATAGGATTGTATAGAGGATAGGATAGGGGATTGGATAGTATAGAGGATAAGATAGGATAGAGGATAGGATAGGATAGAGGATCGGATAGGATAGAGGATACGATATTATAGAGGATAGAACTGGATAGAGGATAGGATAGGATAGAGGATAGGATAGGATAGAGGATAGGATAGGATAGAGGATAGGATAGGATAGAGGATAGGATAGGATAGAGGATAGGATAGAGGATTGGATAGGATAGAGGATATGATAGGATAGGGTAGAGGATAGGATAGGATAGAGGATAGGATCGTATAGAGGATAGGATAGGTGATTGGATAGGATAGAGGATAGGATAGGGTAGATGATAGGATAGAGAATAGGATAGGATAGAGGATAAGATAGAATAGAGGATAGGATTGTATAGAGGATAGGATAGGGGATTGGATAGTATAGAGGATAAGATAGGATAGAGGATAGGATAGGATAGAGGATCGGATAGGATAGAGGATAGGATAGGATAGAGGATAGGATAGGGTAGATGATAGGATAGGATAGAGGATCGGATATGATAGAGGATAGGATAGGATAAAAGATAGGATAGGATAGAGGATAGGATAGGATAGTGGATAGGATAGGGGATTGGATAGGATAGAGGATAGGATAGGATAGAGGATAGGATAGGATAGAGGATAGGATGGGATAGAGGATAGGATAGGGGATTGGATAGGATAGAGGACAGGAGAAGATAGAAGATACGATAGGGGATTGGATAGGATAGAGGAAAGGAGACGATAGAGATTGGATAGGATAGAGGATATTATAGGAAAGAGGATAGGATATGATAGAGGATAGGATAGGATAGAGGATAGGATGGGATAGAGGATAGGATAGGATAGAGGATAGGATAGGATAGTGGATAGGATAGGGGATTGGATAGGATAGAGGATAGGATAGGATAGGATAGAGGATAGTATAGGATAGAGGATTGGATAGGATAGAGGATGGGATAGGATAGAGGATAGGATAGGATAGAGGATAGGATAGTATAGAGGATAGGATAGGATAGAGGATAGGATAGGATAGAGGATAGGATAGGATAGAGGATAGGATAGAGGATTGGTTAGTATAATGGATAGGAGAGGATAGAGGATAGGATAGGATTGAGGATAGGATAGGATAGAGGATAGGATAGGATAGAGGATAGGATAGGATAGAGGATAGGATAGGATAGAGCATAGGATAGGATAGGATTGAGGGTAGGATAGGATAGAGGATAGGATAAGGGATTGGATAGGATAGATGACAGGAGACGATAGCAGATAGGATAGGGGATTGGATAGGATAGAGGAAAGGAGACGATAGAGATTGGATAGGATAGATGATATTATAGGAAAGAGGATAGGATATGATAGAGTATACGATATTATAGAGGATAGGATAGGATAGAGGATAGGATAGGATAGAGGATAGGATAGGATACAGGATAGGATAGGATAGAGGATAGGATAGGATAGAGGATAGGTTAGGATAGATGATAGGATAGGATAGAAGATAGGATAGGATAGAGAATAGGATAGGATAGAGGATTTGATAGGATAGAGTATAGAATAGGATAGAGCATAGGATAGGATAGGATTGAGGGTAGGATAGGATAGAGGATAGGATAGGATAGAGGATAGGATAGGGGATTGGATAGCATAGAGGACAGGAGACGATAGAAGATAAGATAGGGGATTGGATAGGATGGAGGAAAGGAGACGATAGAGATTGGATAAGATAGATGATATAATAGGAAAGAGGATAGGATATGATAGAGGATAGGACAGGATAGAGGATAGGATAGGATAGAGGATAGGATAGGATACAGGATAGGATAGGATAGAGGATAGGATAGGATAGAGGATAGGTTAGGATAGAGGATAGGATAGGATAGAGGATAGGATAGGATAGAGGATAGGATAGGATAGAGGATAGGATAGGTTATTGGATAGGATAGAGGACAGGAGACGATAGAAGATAGGATAGGGGATTGGATAGGATAGAGGAAAGGAGACGATAGAGATTGGATAGGATAGATGATATTATAGGAAAGAGGATAGGATATGATAGAGGATACGATATTATAGAGGATAGGACAGGATAGAGGATAGGATAGGATAGAGGATAGGATAGGATACAGGATAGGATAGGATAGAGGATAGGATAGGATAGAGGATAGGTTAGGATAGAGGATAGGATAGGATAGAGGATAGGATAGGATAGAGGATAGGTAAGGATAGAGGATAGGATAGGATAGAGGATAGGATAGAGGATTGGATAGGATAGAGGATATGATAGGATAGCGGATAGGATATAATGGACTATAGGATAGGAATGAGGATAGGATAGGGTTGAGGATAGGATAGGATAGAGGATAGGATAGAGGATAGGATAGAGGATTGGATAGGATAGAGGATGGGATAGGATAGAGGATAAGATAGGATAGAGGATAGGATAGGATAGAGGATAGGATAGAGGATTGGTTAGTATAAAGGATAGGAGAGGATAGGATAGGATTGAGGATAGGATAGGATAGAGGATAGGATAGGATAGAGGATAGGATAGGATAGAGGATAGGATAGGATAGAGGATAGGATAGGATAGAGGATAGGATAGGATAGAGGATAGGATAGGATAGAGGATAGGATAGGATAGAGGATAGGATAGGATAGAGGATAGGATAGGTTATTGGATAGGATAGAGGACAGGAGACGATAGAAGATAGGATAGGGGATTGGATAGGATAGAGGAAAGGAGACGATAGAGATTGGATAGGATAGATGATATTATAGGAAAGAGGATAGGATATGATAGAGGATACGATATTATAGAGGATAGGACAGGATAGAGGATAGGATAGGATAGAGGATAGGATAGGATACAGGATAGGATAGGATAGAGGATAGGATAGGATAGAGGATAGGTTAGGATAGAGGATAGGATAGGATAGAGGATAGGATAGGATAGAGGATAGGTAAGGATAGAGGATAGGATAGGATAGAGGATAGGATAGAGGATTGGATAGGATAGAGGATATGATAGGATAGCGGATAGGATATAATGGACTATAGGATAGGAATGAGGATAGGATAGGGTTGAGGATAGGATAGGATAGAGGATAGGATAGAGGATAGGATAGAGGATAGAATAGAGGATTGAATAGGATAGAGGATGGGATAGGATAGAGGATAGGATAGGATAGAGGATAGGATAGGATAGAGGATAGGATAGGATAGAGGATAGGATAGGATAGGATAGAGGATGGGATAGGATAGGGTATACAATAGGATAGAGCATAGGATAGGATAGGATTGAGGGTAGGATAGGATAGAGGATAGGATAGGATAGAGGATAGGATAGGGGATTGGATAGGATAGAGGACAGGAGACGATAGAAGATAAGATAGGGGATTGGATAGGATGGAGGAAAGGATAAGATAGAGGATAGGTTAGGATAGAGGATAGGATAGGATAGGATAGAGGATAGGATAGGATAGAGGATAGGAGAGGATGGAGGATAGGATAGGATAGAGGATAGGATACAATAGAGGATAGGATAGGATAGAGGATAGGATAGGATAGAGGATAGGATAGGATAGAGGATAGGATAGAGGATTGGTTAGTATAAATGATAGGAGAGGATAGAGGATAGGATAGGATTGAGGATAGGATAGGATAGAGGATAGGATAGGATAGAGGATAGGATAGGATAGAGGATAGGATAGGATAGAGGATAGGATAGGATAGAGGATAGGATAGGATAGGATAGAGGATAGGATAGGATAGAGTATAGGATAGGATAGAGGATAGGATAGGATAGCGGATAGGATAGGATAGAGGATAGGATAGGATAGAGGATAGGATAGGATTGAGGATAGGAGAGGATAGAGGATAGGATAGGATAGAGGAGAGGATAGGATAGAGGATAGGATAGGATAGAGGATAGGATAGAGGATTGGATAGGATAGAGGATATGATAGGATAGGGTAGAGGATAGGATAGGATAGAGGATAGGATCGTATAGAGGATAGGATAGGTGATTGGATAGGATGGAGGATAGGATAGGGTAGATGATAGGATAGAGAATAGGATTTGATAGAGGATAGGATAGAATAGAGGATAGGATCGGATAGAGGATAGGATAGGGGATTGGATAGTATAGAGGATAAGATAGGATAGAGGATAGGATAGGATAGAGGATAGGATAGGATAGAGGATAGGATAGGGGATTGGATAGGATAGAGGGCAGGAGACGATACAGGATAAGATTGGGGATTTGCTAGGATAGATGACAGGGGACGATAGAGATCGGATAGGATAGATGATATTATAGCAAAGAGGATAGGATATGATAGAGGACAGGATATAGGAATGGATAGGACAGAGGATAGGATAGCATAGCGGATAGGATAGGATGTAGGATTGGATAGGATAGAGGATAGGATACGATAGAGGATAGGATAGGATAGAGGATAGGATATGATAGAGGATACGATATTATAGAGGATAGGACAGGATAGAGGATAGGATAGGATAGAGGATAGGATAGGATAGAGGATAGGATAGAGGATAGGATAGAGGATAGGATAGGATAGAGGATAGGATATTGGATAGGATAGGTGGATTGGATAGGATAGAGGATATTATAGGATATAGGATATGATAGGATAGCCGATAGGATAGAAGATAGGATAGAGGATTGGATAGGATAGAGGATAGGATAGAGGATAGGATAGGATTGAGGATAGGATAGGATAGAGGATAGGATAGCATAGAGGATAGGATAGAGGATAGGATAGAGGATTGGATAGGATAGAGGATATGATAGGATAGCGGATAGGATATAATGGAGTATAGGATAGGAATGAGGACAGGATAGGGTCGAGGATAGGATAGGATAGAGGATAGGATAGGATAGAGGATAGGATGGGATAGAGGATAGGATAGGATAGAGGATAGGATAGGGGATTGGATAGGATAGAGGATATGATAGGATAGGGTAGAGGATAGGATAGCATAGAGGATAGGATCGTATAGAATATAGGATAGGTGATTGGAAAGGATAGAGGATAGGATAGGGTAGATGATAGGATAGACAATAGGATAGGATAGTGGATAGGATAGGGGATTGGATAGGATAGAGGATAGGATAGGATAGGATAGAGGATAGTATAGGATAGAGGATATGATAGGATAGAGGATAGGATGGGATAGAGGATAGGATAGGATAGAGGATAGGATAGGGGATTGGATAGGATAGAGGATATGATAGGATAGGGTAGAGGATAGGATAGGATAGAGGATAGGATCGTATAGAGGATAGGATAGGTGATTGGATAGGATAGAGGATAGGATAGGGTAGATGATAGGATAGAGAATAGGATAGGATAGAGGATAGGATAGAATAGAGGATAGGATTGTATAGAGGATAGGATAGGGGATTGGATAGTATAGAGGATAAGATAGGATAGAGGATAGGATAGGATAGAGGATCGGATAGGATAGAGGATACGATATTATAGAGGATAGGACTGGATAGAGGATAGGATAGGATAGAGGATAGGATAGGATAGAGGATAGGATAGGATAGAGGATAGGATAGGATAGAGGATAGGATAGGATAGAGGATAGGATAGGATAGAGGATAGGATAGAGGATTGGATAGGATAGAGGATATGATAGGATAGGGTAGAGGATAGGATAGGATAGAGGATAGGATCGTATAGAGGATAGGATAGGTGATGGGATAGGATAGAGGATAGGATAGGGTAGATGATAGGATAGAGAATAGGATAGGATAGAGGATAAGATAGAATAGAGGATAGGATTGTATAGAGGATAGGATAGGGGATTGGATAGTATAGAGGATAAGATAGGATAGAGGATAGGATAGGATAGAGGATCGGATAGGATAGAGGATAGGATAGGATAGAGGATAGGATAGGGTAGATGATAGGATAGGATAGAGGATCGGATAGGATAGAGGATAGGATAGGATAAAAGATAGGATAGGATAGAGGATAGGATAGGATAGTGGATAGGATAGGGGATTGGATAGGATAGAGGATATGATAGGATAGCGGATAGGATATAATGGAGTATAGGATAGGAATGAGGACAGGATAGGGTCGAGGATAGGATAGGATAGAGGATAGGATAGGATAGAGGATAGGATGGGATAGAGGATAGGATAGGATAGAGGATAGGATAGGGGATTGGATAGGATAGAGGATATGATAGGATAGGGTAGAGGATAGGATAGCATAGAGGATAGGATCGTATAGAGGATAGGATAGGTGATTGGAAAGGATAGAGGATAGGATAGGGTAGATGATAGGATAGACAATAGGATAGGATAGTGGATAGGATAGGGGATTGGATAGGATAGAGGATAGGATAGGATAGGATAGAGGATAGTATAGGATAGAGGATATGATAGGATAGAGGATAGGATGGGATAGAGGATAGGATAGGATAGAGGATAGGATAGGGGATTGGATAGGATAGAGGATATGATAGGATAGGGTAGAGGATAGGATAGGATAGAGGATAGGATCGTATAGAGGATAGGATAGGTGATTGGATAGGATAGAGGATAGGATAGGGTAGATGATAGGATAGAGAATAGGATAGGATAGAGGATAGGATAGAATAGAGGATAGGATTGTATAGAGGATAGGATAGGGGATTGGATAGTATAGAGGATAAGATAGGATAGAGGATAGGATAGGATAGAGGATCGGATAGGATAGAGGATACGATATTATAGAGGATAGGACTGGATAGAGGATAGGATAGGATAGAGGATAGGATAGGATAGAGGATAGGATAGGATAGAGGATAGGATAGGATAGAGGATAGGATAGGATAGAGGATAGGATAGGATAGAGGATAGGATAGAGGATTGGATAGGATAGAGGATATGATAGGATAGGGTAGAGGATAGGATAGGATAGAGGATAGGATCGTATAGAGGATAGGATAGGTGATTGGATAGGATAGAGGATAGGATAGGGTAGATGATAGGATAGAGAATAGGATAGGATAGAGGATAAGATAGAATAGAGGATAGGATTGTATAGAGGATAGGATAGGGGATTGGATAGTATAGAGGATAAGATAGGATAGAGGATAGGATAGGATAGAGGATCGGATAGGATAGAGGATAGGATAGGATAGAGGATAGGATAGGGTAGATGATAGGATAGGATAGAGGATCGGATAGGATAGAGGATAGGATAGGATAAAAGATAGGATAGGATAGAGGATAGGATAGGATAGTGGATAGGATAGGGGATTGGATAGGATAGAGGATAGGATAGGATAGAGGATAGGATAGGATAGAGGATAGGATGGGATAGAGGATAGGATAGGGGATTGGATAGGATAGAGGACAGGAGAAGATAGAAGATACGATAGGGTATTGGATAGGATAGAGGAAAGGAGACGATAGAGATTGGATAGGATAGAGGATATTATAGGAAAGAGGATAGGATATGATAGAGGATAGGATAGGATAGAGGATAGGATGGGATAGAGGATAGGATAGGATAGAGGATAGGATAGGATAGTGGATAGGATAGGGGATTGGATAGGATAGAGGATAGGATAGGATAGGATAGAGGATAGTATAGGATAGAGGATTGGATAGGATAGAGGATGGGATAGGATAGAGGATAGGATAGGATAGAGGATAGGATAGGGGATTGGATAGGATAGAGGACAGGAGACGATAGAAGATAAGATAGGGGATTGGATAGGATGGAGGAAAGGATAAGATAGAGGATAGGTTAGGATAGAGGATAGGATAGGATAGGATAGAGGATAGGATAGGATAGAGGATAGGAGAGGATGGAGGATAGGATAGGATAGAGGATAGGATACAATAGAGGATAGGATAGGATAGAGGATAGGATAGGATAGAGGATAGGATAGGATAGAGGATAGGATAGAGGATTGGTTAGTATAAATGATAGGAGAGGATAGAGGATAGGATAGGATTGAGGATAGGATAGGATAGAGGATAGGATAGGATAGAGGATAGGATAGGATAGAGGATAGGATAGGATAGAGGATAGGATAGGATAGAGGATAGGATAGGATAGGATAGAGGATAGGATAGGATAGAGTATAGGATAGGATAGAGGATAGGATAGGATAGCGGATAGGATAGGATAGAGGATAGGATAGGATAGAGGATAGGATAGGATAGAGGATAGGATAGGATTGAGGATAGGAGAGGATAGAGGATAGGATAGGATAGAGGAGAGGATAGGATAGAGGATAGGATAGGATAGAGGATAGGATAGAGGATTGGATAGGATAGAGGATATGATAGGATAGGGGAGAGGATAGGATAGGATAGAGGATAGGATCGTATAGAGGATAGGATAGGTGATTGGATAGGATGGAGGATAGGATAGGGTAGATGATAGGATAGAGAATAGGATTTGATAGAGGATAGGATAGAATAGAGGATAGGATCGGATAGAGGATAGGATAGGGGATTGGATAGTATAGAGGATAAGATAGGATAGAGGATAGGATAGGATAGAGGATAGGATAGGATAGAGGATAGGATAGGGGATTGGATAGGATAGAGGGCAGGAGACGATACAGGATAAGATTGGGGATTTGCTAGGATAGATGACAGGGGACGATAGAGATCGGATAGGATAGATGATATTATAGCAAAGAGGATAGGATATGATAGAGGACAGGATATAGGAATGGATAGGACAGAGGATAGGATAGCATAGCGGATAGGATAGGATGTAGGATTGGATAGGATAGAGGATAGGATACGATAGAGGATAGGATAGGATAGAGGATAGGATATGATAGAGGATACGATATTATAGAGGATAGGACAGGATAGAGGATAGGATAGGATAGAGGATAGGATAGGATAGAGGATAGGATAGAGGATAGGATAGAGGATAGGATAGGATAGAGGATAGGATATTGGATAGGATAGGTGGATTGGATAGGATAGAGGATATTATAGGATATAGGATATGATAGGATAGCCGATAGGATAGAAGATAGGATAGAGGATTGGATAGGATAGAGGATAGGATAGAGGATAGGATAGGATTGAGGATAGGATAGGATAGAGGATAGGATAGCATAGAGGATAGGATAGAGGATAGGATAGGATAGAGGATAGGATAGGGGATTGGATAGGATAGAGGGCAGGAGACGATACAGGATAAGATTGGGGATTTGCTAGGATAGATGACAGGGGACGATAGAGATCGGATAGGATAGATGATATTATAGCAAAGAGGATAGGATATGATAGAGGACAGGATATAGGAATGGATAGGACAGAGGATAGGATAGCATAGCGGATAGGATAGGATGTAGGATTGGATAGGATAGAGGATAGGATACGATAGAGGATAGGATAGGATAGAGGATAGGATATGATAGAGGATACGATATTATAGAGGATAGGACAGGATAGAGGATAGGATAGGATAGAGGATAGGATAGGATAGAGGATAGGATAGAGGATAGGATAGAGGATAGGATAGGATAGAGGATAGGATATTGGATAGGATAGGTGGATTGGATAGGATAGAGGATATTATAGGATATAGGATATGATAGGATAGCCGATAGGATAGAAGATAGGATAGAGGATTGGATAGGATAGAGGATAGGATAGAGGATAGGATAGGATTGAGGATAGGATAGGATAGAGGATAGGATAGAGGATAGGATAGAGGATTGGATAGGATAGAGGATATGATAGGATAGCGGATAGGATATAATGGAGTATAGGATAGGAATGAGGACAGGATAGGGTCGAGGATAGGATAGGATAGAGGATAGGATAGGATAGAGGATAGGATGGGATAGAGGATAGGATAGGATAGAGGATAGGATAGGGGATTGGATAGGATAGAGGATATGATAGGATAGGGTAGAGGATAGGATAGCATAGAGGATAGGATCGTATAGAGGATAGGATAGGTGATTGGAAAGGATAGAGGATAGGATAGGGTAGATGATAGGATAGACAATAGGATAGGATAGTGGATAGGATAGGGGATTGGATAGGATAGAGGATAGGATAGGATAGGATAGAGGATAGTATAGGATAGAGGATATGATAGGATAGAGGATAGGATGGGATAGAGGATAGGATAGGATAGAGGATAGGATAGGGGATTGGATAGGATAGAGGATATGATAGGATAGGGTAGAGGATAGGATAGGATAGAGGATAGGATCGTATAGAGGATAGGATAGGTGATTGGATAGGATAGAGGATAGGATAGGGTAGATGATAGGATAGAGAATAGGATAGGATAGAGGATAGGATAGAATAGAGGATAGGATTGTATAGAGGATAGGATAGGGGATTGGATAGTATAGAGGATAAGATAGGATAGAGGATAGGATAGGATAGAGGATCGGATAGGATAGAGGATACGATATTATAGAGGATAGGACTGGATAGAGGATAGGATAGGATAGAGGATAGGATAGGATAGAGGATAGGATAGGATAGAGGATAGGATAGGATAGAGGATAGGATAGGATAGAGGATAGGATAGGATAGAGGATAGGATAGAGGATTGGATAGGATAGAGGATATGATAGGATAGGGTAGAGGATAGGATAGGATAGAGGATAGGATCGTATAGAGGATAGGATAGGTGATTGGATAGGATAGAGGATAGGATAGGGTAGATGATAGGATAGAGAATAGGATAGGATAGAGGATAAGATAGAATAGAGGATAGGATTGTATAGAGGATAGGATAGGGGATTGGATAGTATAGAGGATAAGATAGGATAGAGGATAGGATAGGATAGAGGATCGGATAGGATAGAGAATAGGATAGGATAGAGGATAGGATAGGGTAGATGATAGGATAGGATAGAGGATCGGATAGGATAGAGGATAGGATAGGATAAAAGATAGGATAGGATAGAGGATAGGATAGGATAGTGGATAGGATAGGGGATTGGATAGGATAGAGGATAGGATAGGATAGAGGATAGGATAGGATAGAGGATAGGATGGGATAGAGGATAGGATAGGGGATTGGATAGGATAGAGGACAGGAGAAGATAGAAGATACGATAGGGGATTGGATAGGATAGAGGAAAGGAGACGATAGAGATTGGATAGGATAGAGGATATTATAGGAAAGAGGATAGGATATGATAGAGGATAGGATAGGATAGAGGATAGGATGGGATAGAGGATAGGATAGGATAGAGGATAGGATAGGATAGTGGATAGGATAGGGGATTGGATAGGATAGAGGATAGGATAGGATAGGATAGAGGATAGTATAGGATAGAGGATTGGATAGGATAGAGGATGGGATAGGATAGAGGATAGGATAGGATAGAGGATAGGATAGGGGATTGGATAGGATAGAGGATAGGAGACGATAGAAGATAAGATAGGGGATTGGATAGGATGGAGGAAAGGATAAGATAGAGGATAGGTTAGGATAGAGGATAGGATAGGATAGGATAGAGGATAGGATAGGATAGAGGATAGGAGAGGATGGAGGATAGGATAGGATAGAGGATAGGATACAATAGAGGATAGGATAGGATAGAGGATAGGATAGGATAGAGGATAGGATAGGATAGAGGATAGGATAGAGGATTGGTTAGTATAAATGATAGGAGAGGATAGAGGATAGGATAGGATTGAGGATAGGATAGGATAGAGGATAGGATAGGATAGAGGATAGGATAGGATAGAGGATAGGATAGGATAGAGGATAGGATAGGATAGAGGATAGGATAGGATAGGATAGAGGATAGGATAGGATAGAGTATAGGATAGGATAGAGGATAGGATAGGATAGCGGATAGGATAGGATAGAGGATAGGATAGGATAGAGGATAGGATAGGATAGAGGATAGGATAGGATTGAGGATAGGAGAGGATAGAGGATAGGATAGGATAGAGGAGAGGATAGGATAGAGGATAGGATAGGATAGAGGATAGGATAGAGGATTGGATAGGATAGAGGATATGATAGGATAGGGGAGAGGATAGGATAGGATAGAGGATAGGATCGTATAGAGGATAGGATAGGTGATTGGATAGGATGGAGGATAGGATAGGGTAGATGATAGGATAGAGAATAGGATTTGATAGAGGATAGGATAGAATAGAGGATAGGATCGGATAGAGGATAGGATAGGGGATTGGATAGTATAGAGGATAAGATAGGATAGAGGATAGGATAGGATAGAGGATAGGATAGGATAGAGGATAGGATAGGGGATTGGATAGGATAGAGGGCAGGAGACGATACAGGATAAGATTGGGGATTTGCTAGGATAGATGACAGGGGACGATAGAGATCGGATAGGATAGATGATATTATAGCAAAGAGGATAGGATATGATAGAGGACAGGATATAGGAATGGATAGGACAGAGGATAGGATAGCATAGCGGATAGGATAGGATGTAGGATTGGATAGGATAGAGGATAGGATACGATAGAGGATAGGATAGGATAGAGGATAGGATATGATAGAGGATACGATATTATAGAGGATAGGACAGGATAGAGGATAGGATAGGATAGAGGATAGGATAGGATAGAGGATAGGATAGAGGATAGGATAGAGGATAGGATAGGATAGAGGATAGGATATTGGATAGGATAGGTGGATTGGATAGGATAGAGGATATTATAGGATATAGGATATGATAGGATAGCCGATAGGATAGAAGATAGGATAGAGGATTGGATAGGATAGAGGATAGGATAGAGGATAGGATAGGATTGAGGATAGGATAGGATAGAGGATAGGATAGCATAGAGGATAGGATAGAGGATAGGATAGCATAGAGGATAGGATAGAGGATAGGATAGAGGATTGGATAGGATAGAGGATATGATAGGATAGCGGATAGGATATAATGGAGTATAGGATAGGAATGAGGACAGGATAGGGTCGAGGATAGGATAGGATAGAGGATAGGATAGGATAGAGGATAGGATGGGATAGAGGATAGGATAGGATAGAGGATAGGATAGGGGATTGGATAGGATAGAGGATATGATAGGATAGGGTAGAGGATAGGATAGCATAGAGGATAGGATCGTATAGAGGATAGGATAGGTGATTGGAAAGGATAGAGGATAGGATAGGGTAGATGATAGGATAGACAATAGGATAGGATAGTGGATAGGATAGGGGATTGGATAGGATAGAGGATAGGATAGGATAGGATAGAGGATAGTATAGGATAGAGGATATGATAGGATAGAGGATAGGATGGGATAGAGGATAGGATAGGATAGAGGATAGGATAGGGGATTGGATAGGATAGAGGATATGATAGGATAGGGTAGAGGATAGGATAGGATAGAGGATAGGATCGTATAGAGGATAGGATAGGTGATTGGATAGGATAGAGGATAGGATAGGGTAGATGATAGGATAGAGAATAGGATAGGATAGAGGATAGGATAGAATAGAGGATAGGATTGTATAGAGGATAGGATAGGGGATTGGATAGTATAGAGGATAAGATAGGATAGAGGATAGGATAGGATAGAGGATCGGATAGGATAGAGGATACGATATTATAGAGGATAGGACTGGATAGAGGATAGGATAGAATAGAGGATAGGATAGGATAGAGGATAGGATAGGATAGAGGATAGGATAGGATAGAGGATAGGATAGGATAGAGGATAGGATAGAGGATTGGATAGGATAGAGGATATGATAGGATAGGGTAGAGGATAGGATAGGATAGAGGATAGGATCGTATAGAGGATAGGATAGGTGATTGGATAGGATAGAGGATAGGATAGGGTAGATGATAGGATAGAGAATAGGATAGGATAGAGGATAAGATAGAATAGAGGATAGGATTGTATAGAGGATAGGATAGGGGATTGGATAGTATAGAGGATAAGATAGGATAGAGGATAGGATAGGATAGAGGATCGGATAGGATAGAGGATAGGATAGGATAGAGGATAGGATAGGGTAGATGATAGGATAGGATAGAGGATCGGATAGGATAGAGGATAGGATAGGATAAAAGATAGGATAGGATAGAGGATAGGATAGGATAGTGGATAGGATAGGGGATTGGATAGGATAGAGGATAGGATAGGATAGAGGATAGGATAGGATAGAGGATAGGATGGGATAGAGGATAGGATAGGGGATTGGATAGGATAGAGGACAGGAGAAGATAGAAGATACGATAGGGGATTGGATAGGATAGAGGAAAGGAGACGATAGAGATTGGATAGGATAGAGGATATTATAGGAAAGAGGATAGGATATGATAGAGGATAGGATAGGATAGAGGATAGGATGGGATAGAGGATAGGATAGGATAGAGGATAGGATAGGATAGTGGATAGGATAGGGGATTGGATAGGATAGAGGATAGGATAGGATAGGATAGAGGATAGTATAGGATAGAGGATTGGATAGGATAGAGGATGGGATAGGATAGAGGATAGGATAGGATAGAGGATAGGATAGTATAGAGGATAGGATAGGATAGAGGATAGGATAGGATAGAGGATAGGATAGGATAGAGGATAGGATAGAGGATTGGTTAGTATAATGGATAGGAGAGGATAGAGGATAGGATAGGATTGAGGATAGGATAGGATAGAGGATAGGATAGGATAGAGGATAGGATAGGATAGAGCATAGGATAGGATAGGATTGAGGGTAGGATAGGATAGAGGATAGGATAAGGGATTGGATAGGATAGATGACAGGAGACGATAGCAGATAGGATAGGGGATTGGATAGGATAGAGGAAAGGAGACGATAGAGATTGGATAGGATAGATGATATTATAGGAAAGAGGATAGGATATGATAGAGTATACGATATTATAGAGGATAGGATAGGATAGAGGATAGGATAGGATAGAGGATAGGATAGGATACAGGATAGGATAGGATAGAGGATAGGATAGGATAGAGGATAGGTTAGGATAGATGATAGGATAGGATAGAAGATAGGATAGGATAGAGAATAGGATAGGATAGAGGATTTGATAGGATAGAGTATAGAATAGGATAGAGCATAGGATAGGATAGGATTGAGGGTAGGATAGGATAGAGGATAGGATAGGATAGAGGATAGGATAGGGGATTGGATAGCATAGAGGACAGGAGACGATAGAAGATAAGATAGGGGATTGGATAGGATGGAGGAAAGGAGACGATAGAGATTGGATAAGATAGATGATATAATAGGAAAGAGGATAGGATATGATAGAGGATAGGACAGGATAGAGGATAGGATAGGATAGAGGATAGGATAGGATACAGGATAGGATAGGATAGAGGATAGGATAGGATAGAGGATAGGATAGGATAGAGGATAGGATAGAGGATAGGATAGAGGATTGGATAGGATAGAGGATATGATAGGATAGCGGATAGGATATAATGGACTATAGGATAGGAATGAGGATAGGATAGGGTTGAGGATAGGATAGGATAGAGGATAGGATAGAGGATAGGATAGAGGATTGGATAGGATAGAGGATGGGATAGGATAGAGGATAAGATAGGATAGAGGATAGGATAGGATAGAGGATAGGATAGAGGATTGGTTAGTATGAAGGATAGGATAGGATAGAGGATAGGATAGAGGATAGGATAGGATAGGATAGAGGATAGGATAGGATAGAGGATAGGATAGGATAGAGGATGTGATAGGATAGAGTATAGAATAGGATAGAGCATAGGATAGGATAGGATTGAGGGTAGGATAGGATAGAGGATAGGATACGATAGAGGATAGGATAGGGGATTGGATAGGATAGAGGACAGGAGACGATAGAAGATAAGATAGGGGATTGGATAGGATAGAGGAAAGGAGACGATAGAGATTGGATAGGATAGATGATATTATAGGTAAGAGGATAGGATATGATAGAGGATACGATATTATAGAGGACAGGACAGGATAGAGGATAGGATAGGATAGAGGATAGGATAGGATAGAGGATAGGATAGGATAGAGGATTGGATAGGATAGAGGATATTATAGGATAGAGGATATGATAGGATAGAGGATATTATAGGATAGAGGATATGATAGGATAGCGGATAGGATATAATGGAGTATAGGATAGGAATGAGGATAGGATAGCGTTGAGGATAGGATAGGATACACGATAGGATAGGATAGAGGATAGGTTAGGATAGAGGATAGGATAGGATAGAGGATAATATAGGATAGAGGATAGGATAGGATAGAGGATAGGTTAGGATAGAGGATAGGATAGGATAGAGGATAGGATAGGATAGAGGATAGGATAGGGGATTGGATAGGATAGAGGATAGGAGACGATGGAGGATAGGATAGGATGTAGGATTGGATAGGATAGAATATAGGATAGGATAGAGGATGGGGTAGGGGATTGGATAGGATAGAGGATAGGAGACGATTGAGGATAGGATAGGATAGAGGATAGGATAGGATAGAGGATAGGATAGGATAGAGGATAGGATAGGATAGACGATAGGAGAGGATAGAGGATAGGATAGGATAGAGGATAGGATAGGATAGAGGATAGGATAGGATAGAGGATAGGATAGAGGATTGGATAGGATAGAGGATATGATAGGATAGGGTAGAGGATAGGATAGCATAGAGGATAGGATCGTATAGAGGATAGGATAGGTGATTGGAAAGGATAGAGGATAGGATAGGGTAGATGATAGGATAGACAATAGGATAGGATAGTGGATAGGATAGGGGATTGGATAGGATAGAGGATAGGATAGGATAGGATAGGATAGGATAGAGGATAGTATAGGATAGAGGATATGATAGGATAGAGGATAGGATGGGATAGAGGATAGGATAGGATAGAGGATAGGATAGGGGATTGGATAGGATAGAGGATATGATAGGATAGGGTAGAGGATAGGATAGGATAGAGGATTGGATAGGATAGAGGATGGGATAGGATAGAGGATAGGATAGGATAGAGGATAGGATAGTATAGAGGATAGGATAGGATAGAGGATAGGATAGGATAGAGGATAGGATAGGATAGAGGATAGGATAGAGGATTGGTTAGTATAATGGATAGGAGAGGATAGAGGATAGGATAGGATTGAGGATAGGATAGGATAGAGGATAGGATAGGATAGAGGATAGGATAGGATAGAGCATAGGATAGGATAGGATTGAGGGTAGGATAGGATAGAGGATAGGATAAGGGATTGGATAGGATAGATGACAGGAGACGATAGCAGATAGGATAGGGGATTGGATAGGATAGAGGAAAGGAGACGATAGAGATTGGATAGGATAGATGATATTATAGGAAAGAGGATAGGATATGATAGAGTATACGATATTATAGAGGATAGGATAGGATAGAGGATAGGATAGGATAGAGGATAGGATAGGATACAGGATAGGATAGGATAGAGGATAGGATAGGATAGAGGATAGGTTAGGATAGATGATAGGATAGGATAGAAGATAGGATAGGATAGAGAATAGGATAGGATAGAGGATTTGATAGGATAGAGTATAGAATAGGATAGAGCATAGGATAGGATAGGATTGAGGGTAGGATAGGATAGAGGATAGGATAGGATAGAGGATAGGATAGGGGATTGGATAGCATAGAGGACAGGAGACGATAGAAGATAAGATAGGGGATTGGATAGGATGGAGGAAAGGAGACGATAGAGATTGGATAAGATAGATGATATAATAGGAAAGAGGATAGGATATGATAGAGGATAGGACAGGATAGAGGATAGGATAGGATAGAGGATAGGATAGGATACAGGATAGGATAGGATAGAGGATAGGATAGGATAGAGGATAGGATAGGATAGAGGATAGGATAGAGGATAGGATAGAGGATTGGATAGGATAGAGGATATGATAGGATAGCGGATAGGATATAATGGACTATAGGATAGGAATGAGGATAGGATAGGGTTGAGGATAGGATAGGATAGAGGATAGGATAGAGGATAGGATAGAGGATTGGATAGGATAGAGGATGGGATAGGATAGAGGATAAGATAGGATAGAGGATAGGATAGGATAGAGGATAGGATAGAGGATTGGTTAGTATGAAGGATAGGATAGGATAGAGGATAGGATAGAGGATAGGATAGGATAGGATAGAGGATAGGATAGGATAGAGGATAGGATAGGATAGAGGATGTGATAGGATAGAGTATAGAATAGGATAGAGCATAGGATAGGATAGGATTGAGGGTAGGATAGGATAGAGGATAGGATACGATAGAGGATAGGATAGGGGATTGGATAGGATAGAGGACAGGAGACGATAGAAGATAAGATAGGGGATTGGATAGGATAGAGGAAAGGAGACGATAGAGATTGGATAGGATAGATGATATTATAGGTAAGAGGATAGGATATGATAGAGGATACGATATTATAGAGGACAGGACAGGATAGAGGATAGGATAGGATAGAGGATAGGATAGGATAGAGGATAGGATAGGATAGAGGATTGGATAGGATAGAGGATATTATAGGATAGAGGATATGATAGGATAGAGGATATTATAGGATAGAGGATATGATAGGATAGCGGATAGGATATAATGGAGTATAGGATAGGAATGAGGATAGGATAGCGTTGAGGATAGGATAGGATACACGATAGGATAGGATAGAGGATAGGTTAGGATAGAGGATAGGATAGGATAGAGGATAATATAGGATAGAGGATAGGATAGGATAGAGGATAGGTTAGGATAGAGGATAGGATAGGATAGAGGATAGGATAGGATAGAGGATAGGATAGGGGATTGGATAGGATAGAGGATAGGAGACGATGGAGGATAGGATAGGATGTAGGATTGGATAGGATAGAATATAGGATAGGATAGAGGATGGGGTAGGGGATTGGATAGGATAGAGGATAGGAGACGATTGAGGATAGGATAGGATAGAGGATAGGATAGGATAGAGGATAGGATAGGATAGAGGATAGGATAGGATAGACGATAGGAGAGGATAGAGGATAGGATAGGATAGAGGATAGGATAGGATAGAGGATAGGATAGGATAGAGGATAGGATAGAGGATTGGATAGGATAGAGGATATGATAGGATAGCGTAGAGGATAGGATAGCATAGAGGATAGGATCGTATAGAGGATAGGATAGGTGATTGGAAAGGATAGAGGATAGGATAGGCTAGATGATAGGATAGACAATAGGATAGGATAGTGGATAGGATAGGGGATTGGATAGGATAGAGGATAGGATAGGATAGGATAGGATAGGATAGAGGATAGTATAGGATAGAGGATATGATAGGATAGAGGATAGGATGGGATAGAGGATAGGATAGGATAGAGGATAGGATAGGGGATTGGATAGGATAGAGGATATGATAGGATAGGGTAGAGGATAGGATAGGATAGAGGATAGGATCGTATAGAGGATAGGATAGGTGATTGGATAGGATAGAGGATAGGATAGGGTAGATGATAGGATAGAGAATAGGATAGGATAGAGGATAGGATAGAATAGAGGATAGGATTGTATAGAGGATAGGATAGGGGATTGGATAGTATAGAGGATAAGATAGGATAGAGGATAGGATAGGATAGAGGATCGGATAGGATAGAGGATAGGATAGGATAGAGGATAGGATAGGGTAGATGATAGGATAGGATAGAGGATCGGATAGGATAGAGGATAGGATAGGATAAAAGATAGGATAGGATAGAGGATAGGATAGGATAGTGGATAGGATAGGGGATTGGATAGGATAGAGGATAGGATAGGATAGGATAGAGGATAGGATAGGATAGAGGATACGATATTATAGAGGATAGGACAGGATAGAGGATAGGATAGGATAGAGGATAGGATAGGATGGAGTATCGGATAGGATAGGACAGAGGATAGGATAGGGGATTGGATAGGATAGAGGACAGGAGACGATAGAAGATAAGATAGGGGATTGGATAGGATAGAGGAAAGGAGACGCTAGAGATTGGATAGGATAGATGATATTATAGGAAAGAGGATAGGATATGATAGAGGATACGATATTATAGAGGATAGGACTGGATAGAGGATAATATAGGATAGAGGATAGTATAGGATAGAGGATCGGATAGGATAGAGGATAGGATAGGATAGAGGATAGGATAGGGTAGATGATAGGATAGGATAGAGGATCGGATAGGATAGAGGATAGGATAGGATAAAAGATAGGATAGGATAGAGGATAGGATAGGATAGTGGATAGGATAGGGGATTGGATAGGATAGAGGATAGGATAGGATAGGATAGAGGATAGTATAGGATAGAGGATATGATAGGATAGAGGATAGGATGGGATAGAGGATAGGATAGGATAGAGGATAGGATGGGTTAGAGGATAGGATAGGGGATTGGATAGGATAGAGGACAGGAGAAGATAGAAGATACGATAGGGGATTGGATAGGATAGAGGAAAGGAGACGATAGAGATTGGATAGGATAGAGGATATTATAGGAAAGAGGATAGGATAGGATAGAGGATAGGATGGGATAGAGGATAGGATAGGATAGAGGATAGGATAGGATAGTGATTAGGATAGGGGATTGGATAGGATAGAGGATAGGATATAATAGGATAGAGGATAGTATAGGATAGAGGATTGGATAGGATAGAGGATGGGATAGGATAGAGGATAGGATAGGATAGAGGATAGGATAGTATAGAGGATAGGATAGGATAGAGGATAGGATAGGATAGAGGATAGGATAGGATAGAGGATAGGATAGAGGATTGGTTAGTATAATGGATAGGAGAGGATAGAGGATAGGATAGGATTGAGGATAGGATAGGATAGAGGATAGGATAGGATAGAGGATAGGATAGGATAGAGCATAGGATAGGATAGGATTGAGGGTAGGATAGGATAGAGGATAGGATAAGGGATTGGATAGGATAGATGACAGGAGACGATAGCAGATAGGATAGGGGATTGGATAGCATAGAGGACAGGAGACGATAGAAGATAAGATAGGGGATTGGATAGGATGGAGGAAAGGAGACGATAGAGATTGGATAAGATAGATGATATAATAGGAAAGAGGATAGGATATGATAGAGGATAGGACAGGATAGAGGATAGGATAGGATAGAGGATAGGATAGGATACAGGATAGGATAGGATAGAGGATAGGATAGGATAGAGGATAGGTTAGGATAGAGGATAGGATAGGATAGAGGATAGGATAGGATAGAGGATAGGATAGGATAGAGGATAGGATAGGATAGAGGATAGGATAGGATAGAGGATAGGATAGGATAGAGGATAGGATAGAGGATAGGATAGAGGATTGGATAGGATAGAGGATATGATAGGATAGCGGATAGGATATAATGGACTATAGGATAGGAATGAGGATAGGATAGGGTTGAGGATAGGATAGGATAGAGGATAGGATAGAGGATTGGATAGGATAGAGGATGGGATAGGATAGAGGATAAGATAGGATAGAGGATAGGATAGGATAGAGGATAGGATAGAGGATTGGTTAGTATAAAGGATAGGAGAGGATAGGATAGGATTGAGGATAGGATAGGATAGAGGATAGGATAGGATAGAGGATAGGATAGGATAGAGGATAGGATAGGATAGAGGATAGGATAGGATAGAGGATAGGATAGGATAGAGGATAGGATAGGATAGAGGATAGGATAGGATAGAGGATAGGATAGGTTATTGGATAGGATAGAGGACAGGAGACGATAGAAGATAGGATAGGGGATTGGATAGGATAGAGGAAAGGAGACGATAGAGATTGGATAGGATAGATGATATTATAGGAAAGAGGATAGGATATGATAGAGGATAGGACAGGATAGAGGATAGGATAGGATAGAGGATAGGATAGGATACAGGATAGGATAGGATAGAGGATAGGATAGGATAGATGATAGGTTAGGATAGAGGATAGGATAGGATAGAGGATAGGATAGGATAGAGGATAGGATAGGATAGAGGATAGGATAGGATAGAGGATAGGATAGGATAGAGGATAGGATACAGGATAGGATAGAGGATTGGATAGGATAGAGGATATGATAGGATAGCGGATAGGATATAATGGACTATAGGATAGGAATGAGGATAGGATAGGGTTGAGGATAGGATAGGATAGAGGATAGGATAGAGGATTGGATAGGATAGAGGATGGGATAGGATAGAGGATAAGATAGGATAGAGGATAGGATAGGATAGAGGATAGGATAGAGGATTGGTTAGTATAAAGGATAGGAGAGGATAGGATAGGATTGAGGATAGGATAGGATAGAGGATAGGATAGGATAGAGGATAGGATAGGATAGAGGATAGGATAGGATAGAGGATAGGATAGGATAGAGGATAGGATAGGATAGAGGATAGGATAGGATAGAGGATAGGATAGGTTATTGGATAGGATAGAGGACAGGAGACGATAGAAGATAGGATGGGGGATTGGATAGGATAGAGGAAAGGAGACGATAGAGATTGGATAGGATAGATGATATTATAGGAAAGAGGATAGGATATGATAGAGGATACGATATTATAGAGGATAGGACAGGATAGAGGATAGGATAGGATAGAGGATAGGATAGGATACAGGATAGGATAGGATAGAGGATAGGATAGGATAGAGGATAGGTTAATATAGAGGATAGGATAGGATAGAGGATAGGATAGGATAGAGGATAGGTAAGGATAGAGGATAGGATAGGATAGAGGATAGGATAGAGGATTGGATAGGATAGAGGATATGATAGGATAGCGGATAGGATATAATGGACTATAGGATAGGAATGAGGATAGGATAGGGTTGAGGATAGGATAGGATAGAGGATAGGATAGAGGATAGGATAGAGGATTGGATAGGATAGAGGATGGGATGGGGACCGAGGGGATATGGGCTTAGTAGTGGTGACTCGGATCCACTACTAGGTATGCCACAGTGGTGGCGGTCATATCCCTAAAATCCTCTACGCTCCACCTCCTCGTGGTGGTCCCTGGGAACACACATAGTTGTGTGTTGCTAACGGAGCGAGGGGTATTCCGCGGAAAGTAGTCCCAATGATGTATGAGGCGATGCCGGCGGGATCTTCGGATCCTGGCAGGGCCTCCCTTGCCGGTAAGGCTCACACGGAGGGATAAAAAACCGCGGAATGGGTCCTGCGATAACGACCGGGGAGGTCGCCGCAGGGCCCTTGCCGTAAACCGGTGGTCATGTTTTACCGGAACGGTGGTCTTGCCTTAATCGGCCGGGCCGCGAGGATGATAACCTCTATAAAAATCCCTAATGCCCTAAGCTTAGGTGCGCGGTGAGAGGGTACGCCCTGGCTACAGGGCGCGGCTGGTGGGGTACATCAGCCACTAGCGCACCATCTCTGGATACCTGGCGAACTCCAGTTGAAATTAGCCTTACCCGGGCAAGGAGGCTCTGCCCGGGCGGACGTGTTTTTTCCTGCCAATCTCGTGGGACCAGATATGGAATCGTATAATAAAAACCTTGATGTTGTGGGGGAGGCTGCCGATACGGCAGCAGCTGCGGCGGGGGAAGAGACGGCAGCGGTCACTGACGGGGAGGGGATGGCAACGATTACTGCCGGGGAGGACGCGGTCGTGGTCATCGCGGACGAGGACTCGGATGGGGATGAAACAATCATCTCCATCTCGAGCTCCGTCGGCTCGATCGTGACGCGCGGGGGCGCGGAGAAGCGGGGCGCGACATCTGGGGTCTCTGACCCCAAGCGTGCCCGGTTAGAGGGGGGGCAGCACACCCGCGGCGGGTCGGTGTCGCGGACGGACCCCGGGGAGGGCTCGTCGGGGACGCCCACCATGGATCTGGCCCTCGGCGGCCGCGCCGAGAGGAGTCAGACGAGGAGGGTGGATGACCTCATCGAGCTGGGTGGGAGGATGCCGACAGCGCAGCTAGTAGGGGAGGTGGAGGAGGCGATGTTGAGGGTGGAGAGAGTCTCCACCGTCTCAAAGGGCCTCAAGGGGGACCTGGCTAAAGACTTGCGGGATTGTTCTGCAGTCGCCAGGGCCCACTGCACCACCTTGATGCAGCGGTGCTTTACCGGGATGGCGTGGCAGGGTAGCCAGGAGGTGGCCCGCCTCCGCGAGCAGAACGCGGCCCTCGCGAAGGAGGCGGGTGACCTCCGGGCGAGGCTCCGGTCAATGGAGGCCGGGCGGCGGGCGAACACCGACAGCGGTCGCCGGGCGGGACATGCGCCAATAGGGGAAGCGCCCCCCGCCTCCTCGACAGCGGGGGTCCGTACGCGGGGGATGGAGGCGATGGGACCGTCGGGGGAGGGAGCGGGAGTTTTGGACTCCGAAGCCCTGCTTCTCCGGGTCGGCGCGCTGATAACGGCCAGGAACCGGGAGCTAGAGGCCCGGATGGAGGAGCGGTTCCGGACGATTCTGGCCGGGTTGGCCCCGGCCCTCCGGGCGGAGGGTAAATCGGCGCGCGAGGCGACGCCGGTGGCTTCTCTGCCGGCGACGTCTGTCACCAAGGGGACTGGACCGGTGGTCGTGTCCAACGTGAGGGTGGTGCCCCCCGTTATCATTCCGCCACCGGTCGTCCCGGCCTCGTGGATGGAGGTGACGAGCAAGGCGGCGAAGAGGGCCAAGAAGAAGATGGCCGCGGAGGAGGCTGCGGCGAGAGCAGCCGCGGCCGAGGCAGCTGCCGCCGCTTCACGGCTGCAGGCTGCGAGGGAGCCGAGGGCGGCGGGCGGCGCACGAGTGCAGGGCGGCGCGAGCGCGGCGAAGCCCGCCGCCGGGAGGGACGGTGGCCTGGGGCGCACCCCCAGAACGGGAGCAGTGGCCATCACCATCCCCGAGAGCTGCAAGCTCACTTATTCGGAGGTGATGGCCAGGGCAAAAGAGAGGGTGGACCTCAAGGCTATCGGGATCGAGTCGGGGGTGCTTCCCAGGCGGTCGAAAACCGGCGGGATCCTCCTGGAGGTCAGGGGCACGGGGTGCCAGGAGAAGGCACGGGCCCTCTCCGGGAGGATAGCCGAGGCGCTTGGGGGGACCAGGGTTAAGGTCTCCCAGGCGGTCAAGCGCGGCGAGGTGCGCGAGGCGGGCCAGGACGACTCGGTGTCGCCCGGGGACGTAGCGGCGGCGCTGGCGGCGGCGGGGGGGTGTTCCGCGGCGGAGTTCCGGGTCGGCGAGATCCGCAGACCCGCCTCGGAGCAGGCGCTGGGCTCCTGTTGGGCCCAGGGCCCCCTCGCGGCCGTCAAGAAAGTGTTGGCGGGAGGCCGGCTGCTGGTCGGCTGGTCCTCGGCCCGCGTCGAGGCGCTGAGGAAGCGGCCCCTCCAATGCTTCCGTTGTTTGGAGACGGGGCACACGCGGGCGACATGCAAGAGCGCGGTCGACAGAGGCGCGATGTGCTACCGCTGCGGGGCGGCGGAGCACCGGGCTTCGGCCTGTAAGGCCGCCCCCAGGTGTCCGCTCTGCGCGGACCTGGGGAGACCATCGGGCCATAGATTCGGGGCCAAAGCGTGTGCCCCGGCTCCCAAGAGGGGCCGCGCGGCGACGAAAGAGAAGGGCGCGTCTGGGGCTGCATCCGCGCAGCGGCCGCAGACGGCGCCGGGGGCCCGGACCTCCCAGGGAGGGGACTCTGCAGAGCCCATGTTAGAGTAGGTACTTTTAATCCTACTCCGGTTCTGCAGGCGAACCTCAACCACTCGCGCGCGGCACAGGACCTGTTTGTCCAAGCCGTGCGCGAGTGGGGGGCTGGGCTGGCAGTTGCGGCGGAGCCGTACGCAATCCCCGAACACCCCTTCTGGGTGGGGGACGAGATCGGCTCCGTAGTAATAGTGGCGGGAAGCCGCCCCGGGTCCCCGTCGGTCTCCCTTCTGGAGCGGGGCGAGGGATTCGTGGCGGTGCAATGGGGGGACATCGCGGTTGTCGGGATCTACATCTCGCCGAGCTGTGGCCTCGATCAATTTCGGGGGTTCCTGGGCGGGCTGAACAGCTGCATCGCGCGGTGCAGCGCCCGCCCGGTTCTCGTTTTGGGAGACTTCAATGCCCACGCGGTATCGTGGGGGAGTCCCAGGACGACCACTAGGGGTAGCGAGGTGTTAACCTGGGCGGCCGGCCTGGATCTCCGGTTGATTAACCGGGGATCCACGCCGACGTGCGTGCGTCCGCAGGGGGTCTCGATTGTCGACCTGACATGGGGGACTCCCTCGGCCGTGCGCCGGGTGTCGGGATGGAGGGTGGCCGAGGAGATAGAGATTGCGTCAGACCATACGCCCATCGTCATGGACGTGTGGCCCACTCTCCACGCGCGGGATTCCCGGCCGGGCCGGGGGGACCGACGGCCGCGATGGGCCTTGAAGCGGCTGGACGCGGACGCGTTCGGGGCCGCGGTAGCCGCGGCGACATGGACGGGGCCGGCCCTGTCCGAGCTGGCGCCTGCGCAAGGGGCGAGGCGGCTGCGGGAGGTAATGACGGCGGTGTGCGACACCGCCATGCCCCGCAGCCGGTTCGCCCCCAGGAGGGCGGCGTACTGGTGGTCCGCCGGCATTGCGGAGCTCCGGCGTGCCTGCAATGCCGCGCGGCGTCGGTACGGCCGAGCGCGTAGGAGGCGCGACGACGAGGAGGCGACGGCGAGGCTCGGCGGGGAGTACCGAGCCGCGCTCGGGGTTCTCCGCAGGGCTATCGCGCGGGCCAAGGCCGACGCGTGGTCGGAGCTCGTCGGCACGGTGGACTCCGATCCATGGGGGCGCCCGTACAAGCTTGTCATGAACAAGCTGCGCGCGTGGGCGCCTCCGGTGACGGAGTCGATGGACCCCCACCTGCTCGAGGGAGTGGTGGCGTCCCTCTTCCCGCGAGAGGGGGGACAACTGCGCCGCTCCCATTGGGAACAGGAGCCTCTCTCCTGGTCCGCAGAGTGGGAGGTGTCGGCCGGCGAGCTGGGTGAGGCGATGGCCAGGGCGCGGCGGGTGGGCCGCAAGGCCCCGGGCCCGGACGGGGTGCCGGGCCGCGCGTTGGTCTTGGCCTTGGAGGGGGGACTCGCCGCCGAACTCCGGCAGCTGTATAACGGCTGTCTGAGGGAGGGGGTGTTCCCCACGGAGTGGAAGTCGGGCAGGTTGGTCCTCCTTCCGAAGGGGGGCAAGTCCCGGGACTCGCCCTCAGGGTACCGGCCAATTTGTCTGCTGGACGAGGCGGGGAAGTTGTTCGAGCGCGTACTCGTTGGACGCCTCGTCCGGCACCTGTCGGCGGGAGGGGTCCCCGATCTGAGCGGGGTTCAATTCGGCTTCCGGGAGGGTCTCTCCACCGTCGACGCTATTCGGCGGGTGAGGGCTCTCTCGGAGGCCTGTACGAGGGGGGGCGGTGTTGCGTTGGCGATATCCTTGGATATCGCTAACGCGTTCAACACCGTCCCCTGGGATCGGATAATGGAGGCCCTGGTCTTCCACCGGGTGCCTCTGTATCTCAGAAGGGTGATTGGGAGCTATCTCTCCGACAGGGGTATAGAGTATCCCGGCCGGTACGGGATGGTGCGCAGGGGCGTCGTGCGCGGGGTTCCGCAGGGCTCGGTGTTGGGCCCGTTGCTGTGGAATCTTGCGTACGATCGCGTCCTGCGGGAGGAGATGCCTCCCGGGGTCAGCCTGACGTGTTACGCCGACGACACGCTGGTATTGGCCACCGGGAGGTATGCGAAGGAGGCCATCTGCCTGGCGGAGCGCGGCGCGTGGCGCGCGGTGCGCGCGATCCGGTCGCTGGGCCTAGAGGTGTCCGTCGAGAAAACCAGGGCCATGTGGTTTCTCCGCTCGGCCCGGTTGGCGGCGCCTCCCCAGTGCTGGATCTGCGTGGGGGAGGGGATGGTCAAGGTCGATTCCCAGATGCGGTACCTGGGACTCGAGCTTGACGGCCGGTGGCGTTTTGACCGCCACCTTGAGTCGCTGGCGCCCCGGGCGGAGAGGGCGACCGCTGCGCTCGGTCGCCTTCTCCCGAATCTCGGGGGACCCTGTGGACGGGTGCGTCGTCTGTTCGCGGTGGTGGTGCGAGTTTTGGTCCTGTACGGAGCCCCTGTGTGGGCGCGCGATGTCTTGGCTAGGGGGCGCAGTGGCGGCACACGGTCGCTGCTGCGTCGCATCGAGCGCAGGCTGGCCATAGGCATCGTGCGGGGGTACCGCACCATTTCATACGCGACGGCGATGGTAATGTCGGGGCTGATCCCCCTCGAGCTGGAGGCCCGCGTGTTGGCGGATGTGCATACGCACTCCAGGGAACTCCGGCTCCGGGGGGTGGCCCCGGATCAGGCGCGGCTCATGGTGGATGAGCTCAGGCGACATGCTCGGCGGCACGCAGCCCGGGAGTGGCGCGATAGACTTCCCGGGACGAGGGAGGGCGAGAGGCGGGCCGTTCGGGCCATCCTCCCGATGTTCGATCAATGGAACAGGGGATGGATGGGGCATAGGGTCTCCTACCGTGTGACGCAGGTGATGAGCGGGCACGGGTGCTTCGGCGACTACCTGTGTCGCATCGGGAGGGAGACCGAGGAGGCGTGTCACCACTGCGGCGAGCCGCGGGACACGGCGCAACACACTCTGGAGGAGTGTCCGGCATGGGGGGGAGAGCGCCGTGCCCTGCGGCGCGCGGTGGGCCACGACCTCTCGCTCCCGGCTGTCGTCGCTGCGGCAGCCGGTGGCGAGGAGGCGTGGAGGGGGTTCGCTTCCTTCTGCGAGCGGGTTATGCTGCGGAAGGAGGCTGCGGAACGGGATCGGGAGCGTAATCACGATCCCGGCCGAAGGGGGGGAGGCGGCGCAGGGTACGCCCCGGGGGCGTACCCCCGTTGCGACGCCTCTGACGCGAGCGGGGACGCCCTTGATGATCTCGAGGCGGGGGATCGGATATCCCCTTACACTCGGTCACCAACGGCGTCCCCGGAGGCCGCCGGGCATCTCGAGCGGGGGCTCGGATGCTCATCGGGCGGCCTAACAGGGGGGAAGGCGCCACGTCGTCCGTTGCGTGGTGCCTTCGGATAGAGTAGGTACGGGAGGGGGCCGCGTCCCCCCCTGGGTGGTATGCTAAGGCGGGGGCACACCGGATTGACATGCGCGCGCAGAGCACGGGTGCCCCCAGGAGTCTAGGGACGGACGGGGAGGAGTTAGTGGGTATACTCGGCGTTGCACCAACCAGCCGAGGAGTCCCACATAACCCGGACCACCCCCCCCCCCGGGGGGGGTTCGGGTATCCGTAACGAGATTACCTCCTCGGAAAAAAAAAAAAAAAAAAAAAAAAAGGATAGGATTGAGGATAGGATAGGATAGAGGATAGGATAGGGGATTGGATAGGATAGAGGACAGGAGACGATAGAAGATAAGATAGGGGATTGGATGGGATAGAGGAAAGGAGACGATAGAGATTGGATAGGATAGATGATATTATAGGAAAGAGGATAGGATATGATAGAGGATACGATATTATAGAGGATAGGACAGGATAGAGGATAGGATAGGATAGAGGATAGGATAGGATACAGGATAGGATAGGATAGAAGATAGGATAGGATAGAGGATAGGTTAGGATAGAGGATGGGATAGGATAGAGTATAGAATACGATAGAGCATAGGATAGGATAGAGGATAGGATAGGATAGAGCATAGGATAGGATAGAGGATAGGATAGGATAGAGGATACGATATTATAGAGAATAGGACAGGATAGAGGATAGGATAGGATAGAGGATAGGATAGGATACAGGATAGGATAGGATAGAAGATAGGATAGGATAGAGGATAGGTTAGGATAGACGATGGGATAGGATAGAGTATAGAATAGGATAGAGCATAGGATAGGATAGGATTGAGGGTAGGATAGGATAGAGGATAGGATAGGATAGAGGATAGGATAGGGGATTGGATAGGATAGAGGACAGGAGACGATAGTAGATAAGATAGGGGATTGGATAGGATAGAGGAAAGGAGACGATAGAGATTGGATAGGATAGATGATAATATAGGAAAGAGGATAGGATATGATAGAGGATACGATATTATAGAGGATAGGACTGGATAGAGGATAGGATAGGATAGAGGATAGGATAGGATAGAGGATAGGATAGGATAGAGGATAGGATAGGATAGAGGATAGGATAGGATAGAGGATAGGATAGGATATAGGATAGGATAGAGGAAAGGAGACGATAGAGATTGGATAGGATAGATGATATTATAGGAAAGAGGATAGGATATGATAGAGGATACGATATTATAGAGGATAGGACAGGATAGAGGATAGGATAGGATAGAGGATAGGATAGGATAGAGGATAGGATAGGATAGAGGATAGGATAGGATAGAGGATATTATAGGATAGAGGATAGGATAGGATAGAGGATAGGATAGGATAGAGGATAGGATAGGATAGAGGATAGGATAGGATAGAGGATAGGATAGGATAGAGGATAGGATAGGATAGGATTGAGGATAGGATAGGATAGAGGATAGGACAGGATAGGGGATTGGATAGGATAGAGGACAGGAGACGATAGAAGATAGGATAGGGGATTGGATAGGATAGAGGGCAGGAGACGATAGAGATTGGATAGGATAGATGATATTATAGGATAGAGGATAGGATAGGATAGAGGATAGGATAGGGGATTGGATAGGATAGAGGATTGGAGACGATGGAGGATAGGATAGGATAGAGGATAGGATAGAGGATTGGTTAGTATATAGGATAGGAGAGGATACAGGACAGGATAGGATTGAGGATAGGATAGGATAGAGGACATGATAGGATAGAGGATATGCTAGGATAGAGGATAGGATAGGATAGAGGATAGGATAGGATAGAGGATAGGATAGGATAGAGGATACGATAGGATAGAGTATAGAATAGGAAAGAGCATAGGATAGGATAGGATTGAGGATAGGATGGGATAGAGGATAGGATAGGATAGAGGATAGGATAGGATAGAGGATAGGATAGGATAGAGGATAGGATAGGATAGAGGATAGGATAGGATAGAGGATAGGATTGGATAGAGGATAGGATAGGATAGAGGATAGGATAGAGGATAGGATAGAGGATAGGATAGGATAGAGGATAGGATAGGATAGAGGATAGGATAGAGGATAGGATAGGATAGAGGATAGGATAGGATAGAGGATAGGATAGAGGATAGGATAGAGGATTGGATTGGATAGAGGATATTATAGGATAGAGGATATGATACGATAGCGGATAGGTTATAATGGAGTATAGGATAGTAATGAGGATAGGATAGCGTTTTGGATAGGATAGGATAGAGGATAGGATAGGATAGAGGATAGGTTAGGATAGAGGATAGGATAGGATAGAGGATAGGATAGGATAGAGGGTAGGATAGGATAGAGGATAGGATAGGATAGAGGATAGGATAGAGGATAGGATAGAGGATAGGATAGAGGATTGGATAGGATAGAGGATATTATAGGATAGAGGATATGATAGGATAGCGGATAGGATATAATGGAGTATAGGATAGGAATGAGGATAGGATAGCGTTGAGGATAGGATAGGATAGAGGATAGGATAGGATAGAGGATAGGTTAGGATAGAGGATAGGATAGGATAGAGGATAGGATAGGATAGAGGATAGGATTGGATAGAGGATAGGATAGGATAGAGGATAGGATGGGGTAGAGGATAACATAGGATAGAGGATAGGATAGGATATAGGATAGGATAGAGGATAGGATAGGATATAGGATAGGATAGAGGATAGGATAGGATAGAGGATAGGATAGGATAAAGGATAGGATTGGATAGAGGATAGGATAGGATAGAGAATAGGATAGGATAGAGGATAGGATAGGATTGAGGATAGGATAGGATAGAGGATAGGATAGGATAGAGGATAGGATAGGATAGAGAATAGGATAGGATAGAGGATAGGATAGGATAGAGGATAGGATAGGATAGAGGATAGGATAGGATAGAGGATGTGATAGGATAGAGTATAGAATAGGATAGAGCATAGGATAGGATTGAGGGTAGGATAGGATTGAGGATAGGATAGGATAGAGGATAGGATAGGGGATTGGATAGGATAGAGGACAGGAGACGATAGAAGATAAGATAGGGGATTTGATAGGATAGAGGAAAGGAGACGATAGAGATTGGATAGGATAGAGGATATTATAGGAAAGAGGATAGGATATGATAGAGGATAGGAAAGGATAGAGGATGGATAGCATAGAGGATAGGATAGGATAGAGGATAGGATAGGATAGAGGATAGGATAGGATAGAGGATAGGATAGGATAGGATAGAGGATAGGATACGATAGAGGATATAATAGGATAGAGGATAGGATTGGATAGAGGATAGGATAGGATAGAGGATAGGATGGGGTAGAGGATAACATAGGATAGAGGATAGGATAGGATATAGGATAGGATAGAGGATAGGATATAGGATAGGATAGAGGATAGGATAGGATAGAGGATAGGATAGGATAAAGGATAGGATTGGATAGAGGATAGGATAGGATAGAGAATAGGATAGGATAGAGGATAGGATAGGATTGAGGATAGGATAGGATAGAGGATAGGATAGGATAGAGGATAGGATAGGATAGAGAATAGGATAGGATAGAGGATAGGATAGGATAGAGGATAGGATAGGATAGAGGATAGGATAGGATAGAGGATAGGATAGGATAGAGCATAGGATAGGATAGAGGATAGGATAGGATAGAGGATAGGATAGGATAGAGGATAGGATAGAGGATAGGATAGAGGATTGGATTGGATAGAGGATATTATAGGATAGAGGATATGATACGATAGCGGATAGGTTATAATGGAGTATAGGATAGTAATGAGGATAGGATAGCGTTTTGGATAGGATAGGATAGAGGATAGGATAGGATAGAGGATAGGTTAGGATAGAGGATAGGATAGGATAGAGGATAGGATAGGATAGAGGGTAGGATAGGATAGAGGATAGGATAGGATAGAGGATAGGATAGAGGATAGGATAGAGGATAGGATAGAGGATTGGATAGGATAGAGGATATTATAGGATAGAGGATATGATAGGATAGCGGATAGGATATAATGGAGTATAGGATAGGAATGAGGATAGGATAGCGTTGAGGATAGGATAGGATAGAGGATAGGATAGGATAGAGGATAGGTTAGGATAGAGGATAGGATAGGATAGAGGATAGGATAGGATAGAGGATAGGATAGGATAGAGGATGTGATAGGATAGAGTATAGAATAGGATAGAGCATAGGATAGGATTGAGGGTAGGATAGGATTGAGGATAGGATAGGATAGAGGATAGGATAGGGGATTGGATAGGATAGAGGACAGGAGACGATAGAAGATAAGATAGGGGATTTGATAGGATAGAGGAAAGGAGACGATAGAGATTGGATAGGATAGAGGATATTATAGGAAAGAGGATAGGATATGATAGAGGATAGGAAAGGATAGAGGATGGATAGGATAGAGGATAGGATAGGATAGAGGATAGGATAGGATGTAGGATTGGATAGGATAGAGGATAGGATAGGATAGAGGATAGGGTAGGGGATTGGATAGGATAGAGGATAGGAGACGATGGACGATAGGATAGGATAGAGGATAGGATAGAGGATTGGTTAGTATATAGGATAGGAGAGGATACAGGACAGGATAGGATTGAGGATAGGATAGGATAGAGGACATGATAGGATAGAGGATATGCTAGGATAGAGGATAGGATAGGATAGAGGATAGGATAGGATAGAGGATAGGATAGGATAGAGGATACGATAGGATAGAGTATAGAATAGGAAAGAGCATAGGATAGGATAGGATTGAGGATAGGATGGGATAGAGGATAGGATAGGATAGAGGATAGGATAGGATAGAGGATAGGATAGGATAGAGGATAGGATAGGATAGAGGATAGGATAGGATAGAGGATAGGATTGGATAGAGGATAGGATAGGATAGAGGATAGGATAGAGGATAGGATAGGATAGAGGATAGGATAGGATAGAGGATAGGATAGAGGATAGGATAGGATAGAGGATAGGATAGGATAGAGGATAGGATAGGATAGAGGATAGGATAGAGGATAGGATAGAGGATTGGATTGGATAGAGGATATTATAGGATAGAGGATATGATACGATAGCGGATAGGTTATAATGGAGTATAGGATAGTAATGAGGATAGGATAGCGTTTTGGATAGGATAGGATAGAGGATAGGATAGGATAGAGGATAGGTTAGGATAGAGGATAGGATAGGATAGAGGATAGGATAGGATAGAGGGTAGGATAGGATAGAGGATAGGATAGGATAGAGGATAGGATAGAGGATAGGATAGAGGATAGGATAGAGGATTGGATAGGATAGAGGATATTATAGGATAGAGGATATGATAGGATAGCGGATAGGATATAATGGAGTATAGGATAGGAATGAGGATAGGATAGCGTTGAGGATAGGATAGGATAGAGGATAGGATAGGATAGAGGATAGGTTAGGATAGAGGATAGGATAGGATAGAGGATAGGATAGGATAGAGGATAGGATAGGATAGAGGATAGGATAGGATAGAGGATATAATAGGATAGAGGATAGGATAGGATAGAGGATACGATAGGATAGGATAGAGGATACGATAGGATAGGATAGAGGGTAGGATAGGATAGAGGAGAGGATAGGATAGAGGATAGGATAGAGGATAGGATAGAGGATTGGATAGGATAGAGGATATGATAGGATAGCGGATAGGATATAATGGAGTATAGGATAGGAATGGGGATAGGATAGGGTTGAGGATAGGATAGGATAGAGGATAGGATAGAGGATGGCATATGATAGAGGATATGATAGGATAGCGGATAGGATATAATGGAGTATAGGATAGGAATGAGGATAGGATAGGGTTCAGGATAGGATAGGATAGAGGATAGGATAGGATAGAGGATAGGTTAGGATAGAGGATAGGATAGGATAGAGGATAGGATAGGATAGAGGATAGGATAGGATAGAGGATAGGATAGAATAGAGGATAGGATAGGATAGAGGATAGGATAGGATAGAGGATAGGATAGGATAGAGGATGGGATAGGATAGAGGATAGGATAGGATAGAGGATACGATAGGATAGGATAGAGGATAGGATAGGATAGAGGATAGGATAGAATAGAGGATAGGATAGGATAGTGGATAGGATAGGATAGAGCAGACGATAGAGGATAGGATAGGATAGAGGATAGGGTAGGGGAATGGATAGGATAGAGGATAGGATAGGGTAGATGATATTATAGGCAAGAGGATAGGATATGATAGAGGATACGATATTATAGAGGATAGGATAGGATAGAGAATAGGATAGGATAGAGAATAGGATAGGATAGAGGATATGTTAGGATAGAGTATAGGATAGGATAGAGGATAGGATAGGATAGAGGATAGGATAGGATAGAGGATATAATAGGATAGAGGATAGGATAGGATAGAGGATACGATAGGATAGGATAGAGGATACGATAGGATAGGATAGAGGGTAGGATAGGATAGAGGAGAGGATAGGATAGAGGATAGGATAGAGGATTGGATAGGATAGAGGATATGATAGGATAGCGGATAGGATATAATGGAGTATAGGATAGGAATGAGGATAGGATAGGGTTCAGGATAGGATAGGATAGAGGATAGGATAGGATAGAGGATAGGTTAGGATAGAGGATAGGATAGGATAGAGGATAGGATAGGATAGAGGATAGGATAGGATAGAGGATAGGATAGAATAGAGGATAGGATAGGATAGAGGATAGGATAGGATAGAGGATAGGATAGGATAGAGGATGGGATAGGATAGAGGATAGGATATAATGGAGTATAGGATAGGAATGAGGATAGGCTGGGTTGAGGATAGGATAGGATAGAGGTTAGGATAGTGTAGAGAATAGGATAGGATAGAGGATAGGATTGGATACAGTATAGAATAGGATAGAGCATAGGATAGGATAGGATTGAGGATAGGATAGGATAGGGGATAGGATAGGATAGGATAGGGGATAGGATAGGATAGAGGATATTATAGGAAAGAGGATAGGATATGATAGAGGATAGGATAGGATAGAGGATAGGATAGGATAGAGGATAGGATAGGATAGAGGATAGGATAGGATAGAGGGTAGGATAGGATAGAGGATAGGATAGGATAGGATAGAGGATAGGATTGGATAGAGCATATGATAGGATAGAGGATAGGATGGGATAGAGGATAGGATAGGATAGAGGAGAGGATGGGATAGAGGATAACATAGGATAGAGGATAGGATAGGATATAGGATAGGATAGATGATAGGATAGGATAGAGGATAGGATAGGATAGAGGATAGGATAGGATAGAGGATAGGATAGGGGATTGGATAGGATAGAGGATAGGAGACGATGGAGGATAGGATGGGATGTAGGATTGGATAGGATAGAGGATAGGATAGGATAGAGGATAAGGTAGGGGATTGGATAGGATAGAGGATAGGAGACGATGGAGGATAGGATAGGATAGAGGATAGGATAGGATAGAGGATAGGATAGGATAGAGGATAGGATAGGATAGAGGATAGGATAGGATAGAGGATAGGATAGGATAGGATTGAGGATAGGATAGGATAGAGGATAGGACAGGATAGGGGATTGGATAGGATAGAGGACAGGAGACGATAGAAGATAGGATAGGGGATTGGATAGGATAGAGGGCAGGAGACGATAGAGATTGGATAGGATAGATGATATTATAGGATAGAGGATAGGATAGGATAGAGGATAGGATAGGGGATTGGATAGGATAGAGGATTGGAGACGATGGAGGATAGGATAGGATGTAGGATTGGATAGGATAGAGGATAGGATAGGATAGAGGATAGGGTAGGGGATTGGATAGGATAGAGGATAGGAGACGATGGACGATAGGATAGGATAGAGGATAGGATAGAGGATTGGTTAGTATATAGGATAGGAGAGGATACAGGACAGGATAGGATTGAGGATAGGATAGGATAGAGGACATGATAGGATAGAGGATATGCTAGGATAGAGGATAGGATAGGATAGAGGATAGGATAGGATAGAGGATAGGATAGGATAGAGGATACGATAGGATAGAGTATAGAATAGGAAAGAGCATAGGATAGGATAGGATTGAGGATAGGATGGGATAGAGGATAGGATAGGATAGAGGATAGGATAGGATAGAGGATAGGATAGGATAGAGGATAGGATAGGATAGAGGATAGGATAGGATAGAGGATAGGATTGGATAGAGGATAGGATAGGATAGAGGATAGGATAGAGGATAGGATAGGATAGAGGATAGGATAGGATAGAGGATAGGATAGAGGATAGGATAGGATAGAGGATAGGATAGGATAGAGGATATGATAGGATAGAGGATAGGATGGGATAGAGGATAGGATAGGATAGAGGAGAGGATGGGATAGAGGATAACATAGGATAGAGGATAGGATAGGATATAGGATAGGATAGATGATAGGATAGGATAGAGGATAGGATAGGATAGAGGATAGGATAGGATAGAGGATAGGATAGGATAGACGATAGGATAGGATAGAGAATAGGATAGGATAGATGATATTATAGGCAAGAGGATAGGATATGATAGAGGATACGATATTATAGAGGATAGGATAGGAGAGAGGATAGGATAGGCTAGAGGATAGGACCAGATAGAGGATAGGATAGGATAGAGGATAGGATAGGATAGAGGATAGGATAGGATAGAGGATAGGATAGGATAGAGGATAGGATAGGATAGAGGATAGGATAGGATAGATGATATTATAGGCAAGAGGATAGGATATGATAGAGGATACGATATTATAGAGGATAGGATAGGAGAGAGGATAGGATAGGCTAGAGGATAGGATCAGATAGAGGATAGGATAGGATAGAGGATAGGATAGGATAGAGGATAGGATAGGATAGAGGATAGGATAGGATAGAGGATAGGATAGGATAGATGATAGGATAGGATTGAGGATAGGATAGGATAGAGAATAGGATAGGGGATTGGATAGGATAGAGGATAGGAGACGATGGAAGATAGGATAGGATGTAGGATTTGATAGGATAGAGGATAGGATACGATAGAGGATAGGATAGGATAGAGGATAGGATAGGCTAGAGGATAGGATAGGATAGAGGATAGGATAGGATAGAGGATATAATAGGATAGAGGATAGGATAGGATAGAGGATACGATAGGATAGGATAGAGGATACGATAGGATAGGATAGAGGGTAGGATAGGATAGAGGAGAGGATAGGATAGAGGATAGGATAGAGGATTGGATAGGATAGAGGATATGATAGGATAGCGGATAGGATATAATGGAGTATAGGATAGGAATGAGGATAGGATAGGGTTCAGGATAGGATAGGATAGAGGATAGGATAGGATAGAGGATAGGTTAGGATAGAGGATAGGATAGGATAGAGGATAGGATAGGATAGAGGATAGGATAGGATAGAGGATAGGATAGAATAGAGGATAGGATAGGATAGAGGATAGGATAGGATAGAGGATAGGATAGGATAGAGGATGGGATAGGATAGAGGATAGGATAGGATAGAGGATATGTTAGGATAGAGTATAGGATAGGATAGAGGATAGGATAGGATAGAGGATAGGATAGGATAGAGGATATAATAGGATAGAGGATAGGATAGGATAGAGGATACGATAGGATAGGATAGAGGATACGATAGGATAGGATAGAGGGTAGGATAGGATAGAGGAGAGGATAGGATAGAGGATAGGATAGAGGATTGGATAGGATAGAGGATATGATAGGATAGCGGATAGGATATAATGGAGTATAGGATAGGAATGAGGATAGGATAGGGTTCAGGATAGGATAGGATAGAGGATAGGATAGGATAGAGGATAGGTTAGGATAGAGGATAGGATAGGATAGAGGATAGGATAGGATAGAGGATAGGATAGGATAGAGGATAGGATAGAATAGAGGATAGGATAGGATAGAGGATAGGATAGGATAGAGGATAGGATAGGATAGAGGATGGGATAGGATAGAGGATAGGATATAATGGAGTATAGGATAGGAATGAGGATAGGCTGGGTTGAGGATAGGATAGGATAGAGGTTAGGATAGTGTAGAGAATAGGATAGGATAGAGGATAGGATTGGATACAGTATAGAATAGGATAGAGCATAGGATAGGATAGGATTGAGGATAGGATAGGATAGGGGATAGGATAGGATAGGATAGGGGATAGGATAGGATAGAGGATATTATAGGAAAGAGGATAGGATATGATAGAGGATAGGATAGGATAGAGGATAGGATAGGATAGAGGATAGGATAGGATAGAGGATAGGATAGGATAGAGGGTAGGATAGGATAGAGGATAGGATAGGATAGGATAGAGGATAGGATTGGATAGAGCATATGATAGGATAGAGGATAGGATGGGATAGAGGATAGGATAGGATAGAGGAGAGGATGGGATAGAGGATAACATAGGATAGAGGATAGGATAGGATATAGGATAGGATAGATGATAGGATAGGATAGAGGATAGGATAGGATAGAGGATAGGATAGGATAGAGGATAGGATAGGGGATTGGATAGGATAGAGGATAGGAGACGATGGAGGATAGGATGGGATGTAGGATTGGATAGGATAGAGGATAGGATAGGATAGAGGATAAGGTAGGGGATTGGATAGGATAGAGGATAGGAGACGATGGAGGATAGGATAGGATAGAGGATAGGATAGGATAGAGGATAGGATAGGATAGAGGATAGGATAGGATAGAGGATAGGATAGGATAGAGGATAGGATAGGATAGGATTGAGGATAGGATAGGATAGAGGATAGGACAGGATAGGGGATTGGATAGGATAGAGGACAGGAGACGATAGAAGATAGGATAGGGGATTGGATAGGATAGAGGGCAGGAGACGATAGAGATTGGATAGGATAGATGATATTATAGGATAGAGGATAGGATAGGATAGAGGATAGGATAGGGGATTGGATAGGATAGAGGATTGGAGACGATGGAGGATAGGATAGGATGTAGGATTGGATAGGATAGAGGATAGGATAGGATAGAGGATAGGGTAGGGGATTGGATAGGATAGAGGATAGGAGACGATGGACGATAGGATAGGATAGAGGATAGGATAGAGGATTGGTTAGTATATAGGATAGGAGAGGATACAGGACAGGATAGGATTGAGGATAGGATAGGATAGAGGACATGATAGGATAGAGGATATGCTAGGATAGAGGATAGGATAGGATAGAGGATAGGATAGGATAGAGGATAGGATAGGATAGAGGATACGATAGGATAGAGTATAGAATAGGAAAGAGCATAGGATAGGATAGGATTGAGGATAGGATGGGATAGAGGATAGGATAGGATAGAGGATAGGATAGGATAGAGGATAGGATAGGATAGAGGATAGGATAGGATAGAGGATAGGATAGGATAGAGGATAGGATTGGATAGAGGATAGGATAGGATAGAGGATAGGATAGAGGATAGGATAGGATAGAGGATAGGATAGGATAGAGGATAGGATAGAGGATAGGATAGGATAGAGGATAGGATAGGATAGAGGATATGATAGGATAGAGGATAGGATGGGATAGAGGATAGGATAGGATAGAGGAGAGGATGGGATAGAGGATAACATAGGATAGAGGATAGGATAGGATATAGGATAGGATAGATGATAGGATAGGATAGAGGATAGGATAGGATAGAGGATAGGATAGGATAGAGGATAGGATAGGATAGACGATAGGATAGGATAGAGAATAGGATAGGATAGATGATATTATAGGCAAGAGGATAGGATATGATAGAGGATACGATATTATAGAGGATAGGATAGGAGAGAGGATAGGATAGGCTAGAGGATAGGACCAGATAGAGGATAGGATAGGATAGAGGATAGGATAGGATAGAGGATAGGATAGGATAGAGGATAGGATAGGATAGAGGATAGGATAGGATAGAGGATAGGATAGGATAGATGATATTATAGGCAAGAGGATAGGATATGATAGAGGATACGATATTATAGAGGATAGGATAGGAGAGAGGATAGGATAGGCTAGAGGATAGGATCAGATAGAGGATAGGATAGGATAGAGGATAGGATAGGATAGAGGATAGGATAGGATAGAGGATAGGATAGGATAGAGGATAGGATAGGATAGATGATAGGATAGGATTGAGGATAGGATAGGATAGAGAATAGGATAGGGGATTGGATAGGATAGAGGATAGGAGACGATGGAAGATAGGATAGGATGTAGGATTTGATAGGATAGAGGATAGGATACGATAGAGGATAGGATAGGATAGAGGATAGGATAGGCTAGAGGATAGGATAGGATAGAGGATAGGATAGGGTAGAGGATAGGATAGGATAGAGGATAGGATAGGATAGAGGATAGGATAGGATAGAGGATAGGATAGCATAGCGGATAGGATAGGATGTAGGATTGGATAGGATAGAGGATAGGATGCGATAGAGGATAGAATAGGAAAGAGCATAGGATAGGATAGGATTGAGGATATGATAGGACAGAGGATAGGTTGGGGATTGGATAGGATAGAGGACAGGAGACGATAGAAGATAAGATAGGGGATTTGATAGAATAGAGGACAGGAGACGATCGAGAGTAGGATATGATAGAGGATAGGATAGGATAGAGGATAGGATAGGGGATTGGATAGGATAGAGGATAGGAGACGATGGGGGATAGGATAGGATGTAGGCTTGGATAGGATAGAGGATATTATAGGATAGAGGATATGATACGATAGCGGATAGGATATAATGGAGTATAGGATAGTAATGAGGATAGGATAGCGTTGAGGATAGGATAGGATAGAGGATATAATAGGATAGAGGATAGGTTAGGATAGAGGATAGGATAGGATAGAGGATAGGATAGGATAGAGTATAGAATAGGATAGAGCATAGGATAGGATAGGATTGAGGGTAGGATAGGATAGAGGATAGGATAGGATAGAGGATAGGATAGGGGATTGGATAGGATAGAGGACAGGAGACGATAGAAGATAAGATAGGGGATTGGATAGGATAGAGGATAGGATAGCATAGAGGATAGGATAGGATAGAGGATAGGATAGGATAGAGGGTAGGATAGGATAGAGGATAGGATAGGATAGGATAGGATAGAGGATAGGATAGGATAGAGGATAGGATATGATAGAGGATAGGATAGGATAGAGGATAGGATACGATAGAGGATAGGATAGGATAGGATAGAGGATAGGACAGGGTAGAGGATAGGATAGGATAGAGGATAGGATAGGATAGAGGATAGGATAGGATAGAGGATAGGATAGAGGATAGGATAGAGGATTGGATAGGATAGAGGATATTATAGGATAGAGGATATGATAGGATAGCGGATAGGATATAATGGAGTATAGGATAGGAATGAGGTTAGGATAGCGTTGAGGATAGGATAGGATAGAGGATAGGATAGGATAGAGGATAGGTTAGGATAGAGGATAGGATAGGATAGAGGATAGGATAGGATAGAGGATAGGATAGGATAGAGGATAGGATAGGATAGAGGATATAATAGGATAGAGGATAGGATAGGATAGAGGATACGATAGGATAGGATAGAGGATACGATAGGATAGGATAGAGGGTAGGATAGGATAGAGGAGAGGATAGGATAGAGGATAGGATAGAGGATAGGATAGAGGATTGGATAGGATAGAGGATATGATAGGATAGCGGATAGGATATAATGGAGTATAGGATAGGAATGAGGATAGGATAGGGTTGAGGATAGGATAGGATAGAGGATAGGATAGAGGATGGCATATGATAGAGGATATGATAGGATAGCGGATAGGATATAATGGAGTATAGGATAGGAATGAGGATAGGATAGGGTTCAGGATAGGATAGGATAGAGGATAGGATAGGATAGAGGATAGGTTAGGATAGAGGATAGGATAGGATAGAGGATAGGATAGGATAGAGGATAGGATAGGATAGAGGATAGGATAGAATAGAGGATAGGATAGGATAGAGGATAGGATAGGATAGAGGATAGGATAGGATAGAGGATGGGATAGGATAGAGGATAGGATAGGATAGAGGATACGATAGGATAGGATAGAGGATAGGATATAATGGAGTATAGGATAGGAATGAGGATAGGATAGGGTTCAGGATAGGATAGGATAGAGGATAGGATAGGATAGAGGATAGGTTAGGATAGAGGATAGGATAGGATAGAGGATAGGATAGGATAGAGGATAGGATAGAATAGAGGATAGGATAGAATAGAAGATAGGATAGGATAGAGGATAGGATAGGATAGAGGATAGGATAGGATAGAGGATGGGATAGGATAGAGGATAGGATAGGATAGAGGATACGATAGGATAGGATAGAGGATAGGATAGGATAGAGGATAGGATAGAATAGAGGATAGGATAGGATAGTGGATAGGATAGGATAGAGCAGACGATAGAGGATAGGATAGGATAGAGGATAGGGTAGGGGAATGGATAGGATAGAGGATAGGATAGGGTAGGATAGAGGATACGATAGGATAGGATAGAGGGTAGGATAGGATAGAGGAGAGGATAGGATACAGGATAGGATAGAGGATAGGATAGAGGATTGGATAGGATAGAGGATATGATAGGAAAGCGGATAGGATATAATGGAGTATAGGATAGGAATGAGGATAGGATAGGGTTGAGGATAGGATAGGATAGAGGATAGGATAGAGGATTGGATATGATAGAGGATATGATAGGATAGCGGATAGGATATAATGGAGTATAGGATAGGAATGAGGATAGGATAGGGTTCAGGATAGGATAGGATAGAGGATAGGATAGGATAGAGGATAGGATAGGATAGAGGATAGGATAGGATAGAGGATAGGATAGGATAGAGGATAGGATAGGATAGAGGATGGGATAGGATAGAGGATAGGATATAATGGAGTATAGGATAGGAATGAGGATAGGATAGCGTTGAGGATAGGATAGGATAGAGGATAGGATAGGATAGAGGATAGGTTAGGATAGAGGATAGGATAGGATAGAGGATAGGATAGGATAGAGGATAGGATAGGATAGAGGATAGGATAGGATAGAGGATATAATAGGATAGAGGATAGGATAGGATAGAGGATAGGATAGGATAGAGGATAGGATAGAATAGAGGATAGGATAGGATAGAGGATAGGATAGGATAGAGGATAGGATAGGATAGAGGATGGGATAGGATAGAGGATAGGATATAATGGAGTATAGGATAGGAATGAGGATAGGATAGCGTTGAGGATAGGATAGGATAGAGGATAGGATAGGATAGAGGATAGGTTAGGATAGAGGATAGGATAGGATAGAGGATAGGATAGGATAGTGGATAGGATAGGATAGAGGATAGGATAGGATAGAGGATATAATAGGATAGAGGATAGGATAGGATAGAGGATACGATAGGATAGGATAGAGGATACGATAGGATAGGATAGAGGGTAGGATAGGATAGAGGAGAGGATAGGATAGAGGATAGGATAGAGGATAGGATAGAGGATTGGATAGGATAGAGGATATGATAGGATAGCGGATAGGATATAATGGAGTATAGGATAGGAATGAGGATAGGATAGGGTTGAGGATAGGATAGGATAGAGGATAGGATAGAGGATGGCATATGATAGAGGATATGATAGGATAGCGGATAGGATATAATGGAGTATAGGATAGGAATGAGGATAGGATAGGGTTCAGGGTAGGATAGGATAGAGGATAGGATAGGATAGAGGATAGGTTAGGATAGAGGATAGGATAGGATAGAGGATAGGATAGGATAGAGGATAGGATAGGATAGAGGATAGGATAGAATAGAGGATAGGATAGGATAGAGGATAGGATAGGATAGAGGATAGGATAGGATAGAGGATGGGATAGGATAGAGGATAGGATAGGATAGAGGATACGATAGGATAGGATAGAGGATAGGATAGGATAGAGGATAGGATAGAATAGAGGATAGGATAGGATAGTGGATAGGATAGGATAGAGCAGACGATAGAGGATAGGATAGGATAGAGGATAGGGTAGGGGAATGGATAGGATGGAGGATAGGATAGGGTAGATGATATTATAGGCAAGAGGATAGGATATGATAGAGGATACGATATTATAGAGGATAGGATAGGATAGAGAATAGGATAGGATAGAGAATAGGATAGGATAGAGGATATGTTAGGATATAGTATAGGATAGGATAGAGGATAGGATAGGATAGAGGATAGGATAGGATAGAGGATATAATAGGATAGAGGATAGGATAGGATAGAGGATACGATAGGATAGGATAGAGGATACGATAGGATAGGATAGAGGGTAGGATAGGATAGAGGAGAGGATAGGATACAGGATAGGATAGAGGATAGGATGGAGGATTGGATAGGATAGAGGATAAGATAGGAAAGCGGATAGGATATAATGGAGTATAGGATAGGAATGAGGATAGGATAGGGTTGAGGATAGGATAGGATAGAGGATAGGATAGAGGATTGGATATGATAGAGGATATGATAGGATAGCGGATAGGATATAATGGAGTATAGGATAGGAATGAGGATAGGATAGGGTTGAGGATAGGATAGGATAGAGGATAGGATAGAGGATTGGATATGATAGAGGATATGATAGGATAGCGGATAGGATATAATGGAGTATAGGATAGGAATGAGGATAGGATAGGGTTCAGGATAGGATAGGATAGAGGATAGGATAGGATAGAGGATAGGTTAGGATAGAGGATAGGATAGGATAGAGGATAGGATAGGATAGAGGATAGGATAGGATAGAGGATAGGATAGAATAGAGGATAGGATAGGATAGAGGATAGGATAGGATAGAGGATAGGATAGAATAGAGGATAGGATAGGATAGTGGATAGGATAGGATAGAGCAGACGATAGAGGATAGGATAGGATAGAGGATAGGGTATGGGAATGGATAGGATAGAGGATAGGATAGGGTAGATGATATTATAGGCAAGAGGATAGGATATGATAGAGGATACGATATTATAGAGGATAGGATAGGATAGAGAATAGGATAGGATAGAGAATAGGATAGGATAGTGGATATGTTAGGATAGAGTATAGGATAGGATAGAGGATAGGATAGGATAGAGGATAGGATAGGGTAGAGGATATAATAGGATAGAGGATAGGATAGGGTAGAGGATACGATAGGATAGGATAGAGGATACGATAGGATAGGATAGAGGGTAGGATAGGATAGAGGAGAGGATAGGATACAGGATAGGATAGAGGATAGGATAGAGGATTGGATAGGATAGAGGATATGATAGGAAAGCGGATAGGATATAATGGAGTATAGGATAGGAATGAGGATAGGATAGGGTTGAGGATAGGATAGGATAGAGGATAGGATAGAGGATTGGATATGATAGAGGATATGATAGGATAGCGGATAGGATATAATGGAGTATAGGATAGGAATGAGGATAGGATAGGGTTCAGGATAGGATAGGATAGAGGATAGGATAGGATAGAGGATAGGTTAGGATAGAGGACAGGATAGGATAGAGGATAGGATAGGATAGAGTATAGGATAGGATAGAGGATAGGATAGAATAGAGGATAGGATAGGATAGAGGATAGGATAGGATAGAGGATAGGATAGGATAGAGGATGGGATAGGATAGAGGATAGGATATAATGGAGTATAGGATAGGAATGAGGATAGGCTGGGTTGAGGATAGGATAGGATAGAGGTTAGGATAGTGTAGAGAATAGGATAGGATAGAGGATAGGATTGGATACAGTATAGAATAGGATAGAGCATAGGATAGGATAGGATTGAGGATAGGATAGGATAGGGGATAGGATAGGATAGAGGATAGGATAGGATAGAGGAAAGGATAGGATAGAGGATAGGATAGGATAGGATAGAGAATAGGATAGGATAGAGGATAGGATAGGATAGAGGATAGGATAGGATAGAGGATAGGATAGAGGATTGGTTAGTATAAAGGATAGGGGAGGATAGAGGATAGGATAGGATAGAGGATAGGATAGAGGATAGGATACTATAGAGGATATGATAGAGGATAGGATGGAGGATATTATAGGATAGAGGATATGATACGATAGCGGATAGGATATAATGGAGTATAGGATAGTAATGAGGATAGGATAGCGTTGAGGATAGGATAGGATAGAGGATATAATAGGATAGAGGATAGGTTAGGATAGAGGATAGGATAGGATAGGATAGAGGATAGGATAGGATAGAGGATAGGATAGGATAGAGGATAGGATAGGATAGAGGATAGGATAGAGGATAGGATAGAGGATAGGATAGGATAGAGGATAGGATAGAGGATAGGATAGAGGATTGGATAGGATAGAGGATATTATAGGATAGAGGATATGATAGGATAGCGGATAGGATATAATGGAGTATAGGATAGTAATGAGGATAGGATAGCGTTGAGGATAGGATAGGATAGAGGATATAATAGGATAGAGGATAGTTAGGATAGAGGATAGGATAGGATAGGATAGAGGATAGGATAGGATAGAGGATAGGATAGGATAGAGGATAGGATAGGATAGAGGATAGGATAGAGGATAGGATAGGATAGAGGATAGGATAGAGGATAGGATAGAGGATAGGATAGAGGATTGGATAGGATAGAGGATATTATAGGATAGAGGATATGATAGGATAGCGGATAGGATATAATGGAGTATAGGATAGGAGTGAGGATAGGATAGCGTTGAGGATAGGATAGGATAGAGGATAGGATAGGATAGAGGGTAGGTTAGGATAGAGGATAGGATAGGATAGAGGATAGGATAGGATAGAGGATAGGATAGGATAGAGAATAGGATAGGATAGAGGATAGGTTAGGATAGAGTATAGGATAGGATAGAGGATAGGATAGCATAGAGGATAGGATAGGATAGAGGATAGGATAGGATAGAGGATAGGATAGGATAGAGGATAGGATAGGATAGGATAGAGGATAGGATAGGATAGAGGATAGGATAGGATAGAGGATAGGATAGGATAGAGGATAGGATAGGATAGAGGATAGGATAGGATAGAGGATAGGATAGGTTAGAGGATAGGATAGGATAGAGGATAGGATAGAGGATAGGATAGGATAGAGGATATGATAGAGGATAGGATAGAGGATTGGATAGGATAGAGGATATTATAGGATAGAGGATATGATACGATAGCGGATAGGATATAATGGAGTATAGGATAGTAATGAGGATAGGATAGCGTTGAGGATAGGATAGGATAGAGGATATAATAGGATAGAGGATTGGTTAGGATAGAGGATAGGATAGGATAGGATAGAGGATAGGATAGGATAGAGGATAGGATAGGATAGAGGATAGGATAGGATAGAGGATAGGATAGGATAGAGGATAGGATAGGATAGAGGATAGGATAGGATAGAGGATAGGATAGGATAGAGGATAGGATAGGATAGAGGATAGGATAGGATAGAGGATAGGATAGGATAGAGGATAGGATAGGATAGAGGATAGGATAGGATAGAGGATATTATAGGATAGAGGATAGGATAGAGGATAGGATAGAGGATTGGATAGGATAGAGGATATTATAGGATAGAGGATATGATAGGATAGCGGATAGGATATAATGGAGTATAGGATAGGAATGAGGATAGGATAGCGTTGAGGATAGGATAGGAAAGAGGATAGGATAGGATAGAGGATAGGTTAGGATAGAGGATAGGATAGGATAGAGGATAGGATAGGATAGAGTATAGAATAGGATAGAGCATAGGATAGGATAGGATTGAGGGTAGGATAGGATAGAGGATAGGATAGGATAGAGGATAGGATAGGGGATTGGATAGGATAGAGGACAGGAGACGATAGAAGATAAGATAGGGGATTGGATAGGATAGAGGATAGGATAGCATAGAGGATAGGATAGGATAGAGGATAGGATAGGATGGAGGGTAGGATAGGATAGAGGATAGGATAGGATAGGATAGGATAGAGGATAGGATATGATAGAGGATAGGATAGGATAGAGGATAGGATAGGATAGAGGATAGGATAGGATAGGATAGAGGATAGGACAGGGTAGAGGATAGGATAGGATAGAGGATAGGATAGGATAGAGGATAGGATAGGATAGAGGATAGGATAGGATAGAGGATAGGATAGGATAGAGGATAGGATAGAGGATTGGTTAGTATAAAGGATAGGAGAGGATAGAGGATAGGATAGGATTGAGGATAGGATAGGATAGAGGATAGGATAGGATAGAGGATAGGATAGGATAGAGCATAGGTTAGGATAGGATTGAGGGTAGGATAGGATAGAGGATAGGATAGGATAGAGGATAGGATAGGGGATTGTATAGGATAGAGGACAGGAGACGATAGAAGATAAGATAGAGGATAGGATAGGATAGAGGATAGGATAGGGGATTGGATAGGATAGATGACAGGAGACGATAGAAGATAGGATAGGGGATTGGATAGGATGGAGGAAAGGAGACGATAGAGATTGGATAGGATAGGTGATATAATAGGAAAGAGGATAGGATATGATAGAGGATACGATATTATAGAGGATAGGACAGGATAGAGGATAGGATAGGATAGAGGGTAGGATAGGATAGGATAGAGGATAGGATAGGATAGAGGATAGGATAGGATAGAGGATAGGATAGGATAGAGGATAGGATAGAGGATAGGATAGAATAGAGGATAGGATAGGATAGGATAGAGGATAGGATAGGATAGAGGATAGGATAGGATAGAGGATAGGATAGGATAGGATAGAGGATAGGATAGGATAGAGGATAGGATAGGATAGAGGATAGGATAGGATAGAGGATAGGATAGGATAGAGGATAGGATAGGATAGAGGATAGGATAGGATAGAGGATAGGATAGGATAGAGGATAGGATAGGATAGAGGATAGGATAGGATAGAGGATAGGATAGGATAGAGGATAGGATAGAGGATAGGATAGAGGATTGGATAGAGGATAGGATAGGATAGAGGATAGGATAGGATAGAGGATAGGATAGGATAGAGGATAGGATAGGATAGAGGATAGGATAGGATAGAGGATAGGATAGAGGATAGGATAGAGGATTGGATATGATAGAGGATATTATAGGATAGAGGATATGATATAGGATAGCGGATAGGATATAATGGAGTATAGGATAGGAATGAGGATAGGATAGCGTTGAGGATAGGATAGGATAGAGGATAGGATAGGATAGAGGGTAGGTTAGGATAGAGGATAGGATAGGATAGAGGATAGGATAGGAAAGAGGATAGGATAGCATAGAGCATAGGTTAGGATAGAGGATTGGATAGTATAAAGGATAGGTGAGGATAGAGTATAGGATAGGATAGAGGATAGGATAGCATAGAGGATAGGATAGGATAGAGGATAGGATAGGATAGACGATAGGATAGGATAGAGGATTGGATAGGATAGAGGATAGGATAGGATAGAGGATAGGATAGAAGATTGGTTAGTATAAAGGATAGGAGAGGATAGAGGATAGGATAGGATAGAGGATAGGATAGAGGATAGGATAGGATAGAGGATATGATAGAGGATATGATAGAGGATAGGATAGAGGATTGGATAGGATAGAGGATATTATAGGATAGAGGATATGATACGATAGCGGATAGGATATAATGAAGTATAGGATAGTAATGAGGATAGGATAGCGTTGAGGATAGGATAGGATAGAGGATATAATAGGATAGAGGATAGGTTAGGATAGAGGATAGGATAGGATAGAGGATAGGATAGGATAGAGGATAGGATAGGATAGAGGATAGGATAGGATAGAGGATAGGATAGGATAGAGGATAGGATAGAGGATAGGATAGGATAGAGGATAGGATAGAGGATAGGATAGAGGATTGGATAGGATAGAGGATATTATAGGATAGAGGATATGATAGGATAGCGGATAGGATATAATGGAGTATAGGATAGGAATGAGGATAGGATAGCGTTGAGGATAGGATAGGATAGAGGATATAATAGGATAGAGGATAGGTTAGGATAGAGGATAGGATAGGATAGGATAGAGGATAGGATAGGATAGAGGATAGGATAGGATAGAGGATAGGATAGGATAGAGGATAGGATAGGATAGAGGATGGGATAGGATAGAGTATAGAATAGGATAGAGCATAGGATAGGATAGGATTGAGGGTAGGATAGGATAGAGGATAGGATAGGATAGAGGATAGGATAGGGGATTGTATAGGATAGAGGACAGGAGACGATAGAAGATAAGATAGGGGATTGGATAGGATGGAGGAAAGGAGACGATAGAGATTGGATAGGATAGGTGATATAATAGGAAAGAGGATAGGATATGATAGAGGATACGATATTATAGAGGATAGGACAGGATAGAGGATAGGATAGGATAGAGTATAGGAAAGGATAGAGGATAGGATAGGATAGAGGATACGATAGGGTAGATGATATCATAGGCAAGAGGATAGGATATGATAGAGCATACGATATTATAGAGGATAGGATAGGATAGAGAATAGGATAGGATAGAGGATAGGTTAGGATAGAGTATAGGATAGGATAGAGGATAGGATAGCATAGAGGATAGGATAGGATAGAGGATAGGATAGGATAGAGAATAGGATAGGATAGAGGATAGGATAGGATAGGATAGAGGATAGGATAGGATAGAGGATAGGATAGGATAGAGGATAGGATAGGATAGAGGATAGGATGGGATAGAGGATAGGATAGAGGATAGGATAGAATAGAGGATAGGATAGGATAGGATAGAGGATAGGATAGGATAGAGGATAGGATAGGATAGAGGATAGGATAGGATAGAGGATAGGATAGGATAGAGGATAGGATAGGATAGAGGATAGGATAGGATAGAGGATAGGATAGGATAGAGGATAGGATAGGATAGAGGATAGGATAGGATAGAGGATAGGATAGGATAGAGGATAGGATAGGATAGAGGATAGGATAGGATAGAGGATAGGATAGGATAGAGGATAGGATAGGATAGAGGATAGGATAGGATAGAGGATAGGATAGGATAGAGGATAGGATAGGATAGAGGATAGGATAGGAGAGGATAGAGGATAGGATAGGATAGAGGATAGGATAGGATAGGATAGAGGATAGGATAGGATAGAGGATAGGATAGGAAAGAGGATAGGATAGGATAGAGGATAGGTTAGGATAGAGGATTGGATAGTATAAAGGATAGGTGAGGATAGAGAATAGGATAGCATTGAGGTTAGGATAGGATAGTGGATAGGATAGGATAGAGCAGACGATAGAGGATAGGATAGGATAGAGAATAGGATAGGATAGAGGATAGGTTAGGATAGAGTATAGGATAGGATAGAGGATAGGATAACACAGAGGATAGGATAGGATAGAGGATAGGATAGGATAGAGAATAGGATAGGATAGAGGATAGGATAGGATAGAGGATAGGATAGGATAGAGAACAGGATAGGATAGAGGATAGGATAGGATAGAGGATAGGATAGGATAGAGGATAGGATAGGATAGGATAGAGAATAGGATAGGATAGAGGATAGGATAGGATAGAGGATAGGATAGAGGATAGGATAGGATAGAGGATATGATAGAGGATAGGATAGAGGATATTATAGGATAGAGGATATGATACGATAGCGGATAGGATATAATGGAGTATAGGATAGTAATGAGGATAGGATAGCGTTGAGGATAGGTTAGGATAGAGGATATAATAGGATAGAGGATAGGTTAGGATAGAGGATAGGATAGGATAGGATAGAGGATAGGATAGGATAGAGGATAGGATAGGATAGAGGATAGGATAGAGGATAGGATAGGATAGAGGATAGGATAGAGGATAGGATAGGATAGAGGATAGGATAGAGGATTGGATAGGATAGAGGATATTATAGGATAGAGGATATGATAGGATAGCGGATAGGATATAATGGAGTATAGGATAGGAATGAGGATAGGATAGCGTTGAGGATAGGATAGGATAGAGGATAGGATAGGATAGAGGGTAGGTTAGGATAGAGGATAGGATAGGATAGAGGATAGGATAGGATAGAGGATAGGATAGGATAGAGAATAGGATAGGATAGAGGATAGGTTAGGATAGAGTATAGGATAGGATAGAGGATAGGATAGCATAGAGGATAGGATAGGATAGAGGATAGGATAGGATAGAGGATAGGATAGGATAGAGGATAGGATAGGATAGGATAGAGGATAGGATAGGATAGAGGATAGGATAGGATAGAGGATAGGATAGGATAGAGGATAGGATAGGATAGGATAGAGGATAGGATAGGATAGAGGATAGGATAGGATAGAGGATAGGATAGGATAGAGGATAGGATAGAGGATTGGTTAGTATAAAGGATAGGAGAGGATAGAGGATAGGATAGGATTGAGGATAGGATAGGATAGAGGATAGGATAGGATAGAGGATAGGATAGGATAGAGCATAGGTTAGGATAGGATTGAGGGTAGGATAGGATAGAGGATAGGATAGGATAGAGGATAGGATAGGGGATTGTATAGGATAGAGGACAGGAGACGATAGAAGATAAGATAGAGGATAGGATAGGATAGAGGATAGGATAGGGGATTGGATAGGATAGATGACAGGAGACGATAGAAGATAGGATAGGGGATTGGATAGGATGGAGGAAAGGAGACGATAGAGATTGGATAGGATAGGTGATATAATAGGAAAGAGGATAGGATATGATAGAGGATACGATATTATAGAGGATAGGACAGGATAGAGGATAGGATAGGATAGAGGGTAGGATAGGATAGGATAGAGGATAGGATAGGATAGAGGATAGGATAGGATAGAGGATAGGATAGGATAGAGGATAGGATAGAGGATAGGATAGAATAGAGGATAGGATAGGATAGGATAGAGGATAGGATAGGATAGAGGATAGGATAGGATAGAGGATAGGATAGGATAGGATAGAGGATAGGATAGGATAGAGGATAGGATAGGATAGAGGATAGGATAGGATAGAGGATAGGATAGGATAGAGGATAGGATAGGATAGAGGATAGGATAGGATAGAGGATAGGATAGGATAGAGGATAGGATAGGATAGAGGATAGGATAGGATAGAGGATAGGATAGGATAGAGGATAGGATAGAGGATAGGATAGAGGATTGGATAGAGGATAGGATAGGATAGAGGATAGGATAGGATAGAGGATAGGATAGGATAGAGGATAGGATAGGATAGAGGATAGGATAGAGGATAGGATAGAGGATTGGATATGATAGAGGATATTATAGGATAGAGGATATGATATAGGATAGCGGATAGGATATAATGGAGTATAGGATAGGAATGAGGATAGGATAGCGTTGAGGATAGGATAGGATAGAGGATAGGATAGGATAGAGGGTAGGTTAGGATAGAGGATAGGATAGGATAGAGGATAGGATAGGAAAGAGGATAGGATAGGATAGAGCATAGGTTAGGATAGAGGATTGGATAGTATAAAGGATAGGTGAGGATAGAGTATAGGATAGGATAGAGGATAGGATAGCATAGAGGATAGGATAGGATAGAGGATAGGATAGGATAGACGATAGGATAGGATAGAGGATTGGATAGGATAGAGGATAGGATAGGATAGAGGATAGGATAGAAGATTGGTTAGTATAAAGGATAGGAGAGGATAGAGGATAGGATAGGATAGAGGATAGGATAGAGGATAGGATAGGATAGAGGATATGATAGAGGATATGATAGAGGATAGGATAGAGGATTGGATAGGATAGAGGATATTATAGGATAGAGGATATGATACGATAGCGGATAGGATATAATGAAGTATAGGATAGTAATGAGGATAGGATAGCGTTGAGGATAGGATAGGATAGAGGATATAATAGGATAGAGGATAGGTTAGGATAGAGGATAGGATAGGATAGAGGATAGGATAGGATAGAGGATAGGATAGGATAGAGGATAGGATAGGATAGAGGATAGGATAGGATAGAGGATAGGATAGAGGATAGGATAGGATAGAGGATAGGATAGAGGATAGGATAGAGGATTGGATAGGATAGAGGATATTATAGGATAGAGGATATGATAGGATAGCGGATAGGATATAATGGAGTATAGGATAGGAATGAGGATAGGATAGCGTTGAGGATAGGATAGGATAGAGGATATAATAGGATAGAGGATAGGTTAGGATAGAGGATAGGATAGGATAGGATAGAGGATAGGATAGGATAGAGGATAGGATAGGATAGAGGATAGGATAGGATAGAGGATAGGATAGGATAGAGGATGGGATAGGATAGAGTATAGAATAGGATAGAGCATAGGATAGGATAGGATTGAGGGTAGGATAGGATAGAGGATAGGATAGGATAGAGGATAGGATAGGGGATTGTATAGGATAGAGGACAGGAGACGATAGAAGATAAGATAGGGGATTGGATAGGATGGAGGAAAGGAGACGATAGAGATTGGATAGGATAGGTGATATAATAGGAAAGAGGATAGGATATGATAGAGGATACGATATTATAGAGGATAGGACAGGATAGAGGATAGGATAGGATAGAGTATAGGAAAGGATAGAGGATAGGATAGGATAGAGGATACGATAGGGTAGATGATATCATAGGCAAGAGGATAGGATATGATAGAGCATACGATATTATAGAGGATAGGATAGGATAGAGAATAGGATAGGATAGAGGATAGGTTAGGATAGAGTATAGGATAGGATAGAGGATAGGATAGCATAGAGGATAGGATAGGATAGAGGATAGGATAGGATAGAGAATAGGATAGGATAGAGGATAGGATAGGATAGGATAGAGGATAGGATAGGATAGAGGATAGGATAGGATAGAGGATAGGATAGGATAGAGGATAGGATGGGATAGAGGATAGGATAGAGGATAGGATAGAATAGAGGATAGGATAGGATAGGATAGAGGATAGGATAGGATAGAGGATAGGATAGGATAGAGGATAGGATAGGATAGAGGATAGGATAGGATAGAGGATAGGATAGGATAGAGGATAGGATAGGATAGAGGATAGGATAGGATAGAGGATAGGATAGGATAGAGGATAGGATAGGATAGAGGATAGGATAGGATAGAGGATAGGATAGGATAGAGGATAGGATAGGATAGAGGATAGGATAGGATAGAGGATAGGATAGGATAGAGGATAGGATAGGATAGAGGATAGGATAGGATAGAGGATAGGATAGGATAGAGGATAGGATAGGAGAGGATAGAGGATAGGATAGGATAGAGGATAGGATAGGATAGGATAGAGGATAGGATAGGATAGAGGATAGGATAGGAAAGAGGATAGGATAGGATAGAGGATAGGTTAGGATAGAGGATTGGATAGTATAAAGGATAGGTGAGGATAGAGAATAGGATAGCATTGAGGTTAGGATAGGATAGTGGATAGGATAGGATAGAGCAGACGATAGAGGATAGGATAGGATAGAGAATAGGATAGGATAGAGGATAGGTTAGGATAGAGTATAGGATAGGATAGAGGATAGGATAACACAGAGGATAGGATAGGATAGAGGATAGGATAGGATAGAGAATAGGATAGGATAGAGGATAGGATAGGATAGAGGATAGGATAGGATAGAGAACAGGATAGGATAGAGGATAGGATAGGATAGAGGATAGGATAGGATAGAGGATAGGATAGGATAGGATAGAGAATAGGATAGGATAGAGGATAGGATAGGATAGAGGATAGGATAGAGGATAGGATAGGATAGAGGATATGATAGAGGATAGGATAGAGGATATTATAGGATAGAGGATATGATACGATAGCGGATAGGATATAATGGAGTATAGGATAGTAATGAGGATAGGATAGCGTTGAGGATAGGTTAGGATAGAGGATATAATAGGATAGAGGATAGGTTAGGATAGAGGATAGGATAGGATAGGATAGAGGATAGGATAGGATAGAGGATAGGATAGGATAGAGGATAGGATAGAGGATAGGATAGGATAGAGGATAGGATAGAGGATAGGATAGGATAGAGGATAGGATAGAGGATTGGATAGGATAGAGGATATTATAGGATAGAGGATATGATAGGATAGCGGATAGGATATAATGGAGTATAGGATAGGAATGAGGATAGGATAGCGTTGAGGATAGGATAGGATAGAGGATAGGATAGGATAGAGGGTAGGTTAGGATAGAGGATAGGATAGGATAGAGGATAGGATAGGATAGAGGATAGGATAGGATAGAGAATAGGATAGGATAGAGGATAGGTTAGGATAGAGTATAGGATAGGATAGAGGATAGGATAGCATAGAGGATAGGATAGGATAGAGGATAGGATAGGATAGAGGATAGGATAGGATAGAGGATAGGATAGGATAGGATAGAGGATAGGATAGGATAGAGGATAGGATAGGATAGAGGATAGGATAGGATAGAGGATAGGATAGGATAGGATAGAGGATAGGATAGGATAGAGGATAGGATAGGATAGAGGATAGGATAGGATAGAGGATAGGATAGGATAGAGGATAGGATAGGATAGAGGATAGGATAGGATAGAGGATAGGATAGGATAGAGGATAGGATAGGTTAGAGGATAGGATAGGATAGAGGATAGGATAGAGGATTGGTTAGTATAAAGGATAGGATAGAGGATTGGTTAGTATAAAGGATAGGAGAGGATAGAAGATAGGATAGGATAGAGGATAGGATAGAGGATAGGATAGGATAGAGGATATGATAGAGGATAGGATAGAGGATTGGATAGGATAGAGGATATTATAGGATAGAGGATATGATACGATAGCGGATAGGATATAATGGAGTATAGGATAGTAATGAGGATAGGATAGCGTTGAGGATAGGATAGGATAGAGGATATAATAGGATAGAGGATAGGTTAGGATAGAGGATAGGATAGGATAGGATAGAGGATAGGATAGGATAGAGCATAGGATAGGATAGAGGATAGGATAGGATAGAGGATAGGATAGGATAGAGGATAGGATAGGATAGAGGATAGGATAGAGGATAGGATAGAGGATTGGATATGAATGAGGATATTATAGGATAGAGGATATGATAGGATAGCGGATAGGATATAATGGAGTATAGGATAGGAATGAGGATAGGATAGCGTTGAGGATAGGATAGGATAGAGGATAGGATAGGATAGAGGGTAGGTTAGGATAGAGGATAGGATAGGATAGAGGATAGGATAGGAAAGAGGATAGGATAGGATAGAGCATAGGTTAGGATAGAGGATTGGATAGTATAAAGGATAGGTGAGGATAGAGTATAGGATAGGATAGAGGATAGGATAGCATAGAGGATAGGATAGGATAGAGGATAGGATAGGATAGGATAGAGGATAGGATAGGATAGACGATAGGATAGGATAGAGGATTGGATAGGATAGAGGATAGGATAGGATAGAGGATAGGATAGAAGATTGGTTAGTATAAAGGATAGGAGAGGATAGAGGATAGGATAGGATAGAGGATAGGATAGAGGATAGGATAGGATAGAGGATATGATAGAGGATATGATAGAGGATAGGATAGAGGATTGGATAGGATAGAGGATATTATAGGATAGAGGATATGATACGATAGCGGATAGGATATAATGAAGTATAGGATAGTAATGAGGATAGGATAGCGTTGAGGATAGGATAGGATAGAGGATATAATAGGATAGAGGATAGGTTAGGATAGAGGATAGGATAGGATAGAGGATAGGATAGGATAGAGGATAGGATAGGATAGAGGATAGGATAGGATAGAGGATAGGATAGAGGATAGGATAGGATAGAGGATAGGATAGAGGATAGGATAGAGGATTGGATAGGATAGAGGATATTATAGGATAGAGGATATGATAGGATAGCGGATAGGATATAATGGAGTATAGGATAGGAATGAGGATAGGATAGCGTTGAGGATAGGATAGGATAGAGGATATAATATGATAGAGGATAGGTTAGGATAGAGGATAGGATAGGATAGGATAGAGGATAGGATAGGATAGAGGATAGGATAGGATAGAGGATAGGATAGGATAGAGGATAGGATAGGATAGAGGATGGGATAGGATAGAGTATAGAATAGGATAGAGCATAGGATAGGATAGGATTGAGGGTAGGATAGGATAGAGGATAGGATAGGATAGAGGATAGGATAGGGGATTGTATAGGATAGAGGACAGGAGACGATAGAAGATAAGATAGGGGATTGGATAGGATGGAGGAAAGGAGACGATAGAGATTGGATAGGATAGGTGATATAATAGGAAAGAGGATAGGATATGATAGAGGATACGATATTATAGAGGATAGGACAGGATAGAGGATAGGATAGGATAGAGTATAGGAAAGGATAGAGGATAGGATAGGATAGAGGATACGATAGGGTAGATGATATCATAGGCAAGAGGATAGGATATGATAGAGCATACGATATTATAGAGGATAGGATAGGATAGAGTATAGGATAGGATAGAGGATAGGATAGCATAGAGGATAGGATAGGATAGAGGATAGGATAGGATAGAGAATAGGATAGGATAGAGGATAGGATAGGATAGGATAGAGGATAGGATAGGATAGAGGATAGGATAGGATAGAGGATAGGATAGGATAGAGGATAGGATAGAATAGAGGATAGGATAGGATAGGATAGAGGATAGGATAGGATAGAGGATAGGATAGGATAGGATAGAGGATAGGATAGGATAGAGGATAGGATAGGATAGAGGATAGGATAGGATAGAGGATAGGATAGGATAGAGGATAGGATAGGATAGAGGATAGGATAGGATAGAGGATAGGATAGGATAGAGGATAGGATAGGATAGAGGATAGGATAGGATAGAGGATAGGATAGGATAGAGGATAGGATAGGATAGAGGATAGGATAGGATAGAGGATAGGATAGGATAGAGGATAGGATAGGATAGAGGATAGGATAGGATAGAGGATAGGATAGGATTGAGGATAGAGGATAGGATAGGAGAGGATAGAGGATAGGATAGGATAGAGGATAGGATAGGATAGGATAGAGGATAGGATAGGATAGAGGATAGGATAGGAAAGAGGATAGGATAGGATAGAGGATAGGTTAGGATAGAGGATTGGATAGTATAAAGGATAGGTGAGGATAGAGAATAGGATAGCATTGAGGTTAGGATAGGATAGTGGATAGGATAGGATAGAGCAGACGATAGAGGATAGGATAGGATGGAGGATAGGGTAGGACATTGGATAGGAT